>NC_055974.1:24080923-24095923 GCF_018492685.1 Alosa sapidissima
GAGTGTTGTCCGTAGGTAAATCCTCTTCACTGTCTTTAATGTGTTTGTCTATTTTGTCTCTCTTCTAGTACGGTACTGAATGGTTGTCTTTCTTCTTCTTAGATTCGGCAGCTATTATTTTTCTATATCAAAAGAAGAAGTGTTCCAGGTCCTGGTGAATCTGAGTGTAGCAGCAGCTGAGCATGATGCAGCTACAGGAGAGAGATTCTCTGAGTTCTTATCCTCTGTGTGCAGCTACAGCACATTTCCTTTTGGGTGTGACGTAGGATTTGAAGAAATTAGTGATTTTCTGTTGGATCTGTGCTCCCACATCAAGGCCTGTGAAACCAACACATACAGAAGTGTCCACTCAGTATTGCAGTCTATGTTCCAGTCAGCTTCTGAAGTCTGGT
Organism: Alosa sapidissima; assembly: GCF_018492685.1. Classification (NCBI taxonomy): domain Eukaryota; kingdom Metazoa; phylum Chordata; class Actinopteri; order Clupeiformes; family Clupeidae; genus Alosa; species Alosa sapidissima. The sequence continues at coordinate 24,081,316 of NC_055974.1, forward strand.
ACATAGACCTCTCAACGAGAAAGGCCTCCGTCCTGCTAGAAGTGCTGAAACTCCAAACACAGAAGAAACCAGTAGAGATGGAAGGCTGGTCAGATGAAGAGAGTGAAGTGAGGAGTTTCCTTCAGTGTCTGCCCTACATGTCACAGCTCAGGTGTGTGAAAATGTAAAATTGAATTTCATTCCATATAGAGGCCATGTTGGCTTTTCCTTCATCGTATTAAAACATGTTTAGAATGTTGCAGTATATACTGTATGGACCGACCCCATGGGTTTAGGTTTGACGTGAAGGGATATGAATTGATTGTTTTTGGTTTGTGTGTGTGTGTGTGTGTGTGTGTGCAGTGTTTCCCCTAGAATTTTTTCCAGCAGCGGTGCTATTACTTGGGGGGGGGTTGTTGCGCATTTTTTAAATTTTTTTTTTTTTTATATCATACCTTCGTGTTTCTTTTGTGGACATTTTCAGCTTTCTTTTACATTATTGGTTAAAAATGATAGAAGAAAAATGAAATGGCACAACCCAGAAAAAGATTATTTACAATTTATTTAAATTTGTCTTAATGGCAAAGGCCACACCCAATCTGCGAGCACTTAATTTTTCTGGGCTTTTCAAAGAACATCTCTAAGGCTCTTTGGTAATTGAATTGAATTGTTGGGGGGCCATTAATGCTGACACGCATGCACGTAGCCAGATGCTCTCCTTGTAGTCTATTTCTCAGTCCCAAAACAACAAACCCACGTATAAAAAAGTAAATACTCACTTTTCTTCTACATCACTCCCACAGTTACCATAAAACTCACTCACAATTAACTCGAAAAGGACCTAGGCTACTTGATTGAAGTGCGACCGTTCGTCTCACCGTCAAGAGAACGCTGAAGTTATGAGAACACGTCTTTCTGATAAGAGAATGTAGGCTCCTATGTCTAATGCCGCAAACGTAGAAAAGGTCTGTTTGTGATAGCCTATTATAGCTAAGTGGACAGAATTTAGGCTATACGTATATGCCAACATATGCTCATATTTCCTTTAACTATCAGAAAGTTTAAACAGGCCTAGACTGTGTTCGCCTAGCTTTCCCATGCAAACATTACATGTAGCCCTACGCTAACGTTACAAGTCTAGGCTACAATTAACGTTAAGACCATACACCTTGTAGCACATTGGTTTACTCTATTGCATTACTTACGTTTTAATAATTTGTCGTTGAATGTTGATGGAGGCTCATCTTTGGGAAATCAGCTCTCTGGATAAAATTGTCAGCCGGAGCAAGAGTTCTCAGAGTTGACGACACCGGACGTAAATCCAATCAGCAGAAAGAACCGCATCACAACAGTAGGCTAAATCGCAACAAACTTTCCCCCCCCCATTTTAAATTCATTTCGGTAATCATGAATTGGTTTCTTTTATTTGATGTAGGCTAGGAGAGGAGGATGCATGTTTCACATTAGTGTCAATGTGTCAAAGCAGGCTTTGGATCAGAGGAATTGCTCAAGCTTAACATATGGCATAGGCTACAAGCGAATTCACGGCATACAAACAGCTTCGTGATGAAATATAACTAATATCATTTTTTATTGTCACCAGGCCTATAAGTAGGCTATTTATTGTGTAACCTACAAGTGAACGATGACACCATAGGCTACACTGTGGCGGAGCAAGACCCCATCAGTCGGATAGCTAAACAATGTAACCGTGTTCAGAACGTAGGCTAGCCATATGGGCTGCAGACTTGTCTTTGGGCTTGTAATCACCTGACACATCATGCCGCATATATGTCCTGAATAATGAGAGGCTAAGTGCGGATTTGATGCACTTAACTTACTCAAGACTTTCAGAAAACAATTTCGAGATGACGTTGGCCGTTGTGCTTTTACAGTGTGTTAAGTGAATCTCGTGATATTATGTTGCAGCGGCGCTGAAAATCCAGCGGCGGCGCTGCGCCGCTGTTAAATACACTGTAGGGGAAACACTGGTGTGTGTGTTTGTGCGCACGCGTATGGACCGACCCCATGGGTTTTGGTTTTACAGTACGTGAAGGCATGTGAAGTGATTGTTGCATTCTAGATTTAATATGTTCATTACATCATAGTTGTTATATCAGTTAAGAGATACAGTACATTTAAAGTGTCTGTGTGTGTGTCTGTGTGTGTGTGTGTGTGTGTGTGTGTGTGTGTGTGTGTGTGTGTGTGTGTGTGTGTTTGGGCACATGCAGCTGTTTGTGCGGGTATAATAAGTAGTAAAAAACTGTTGATTTTGTAAACTGTCTTTTAGTATCTAATTCTATATTTTGTCTGACTTGTAGTCACTAACTGAATAGTTGATTTTCTTCCTCTTAGATTCCTGAAATCTAATGTAATTACATCATTCCAGATACAAACTTCACTGCCCCTTATGATATTAATTAGATATTTAAGATACAGTATATTTAACATTTTCATTAGTTGTGGGTTATTTTACATGATTTCACTGTTATGACTAAGGATTCTTTTTAGATTTCGTGAAGATTATTTGTATCCAAAGAGTATGCTCTGGATCCTGCTGGATCTGAGTGTGGCAGCAGCTGTGTCTGATTCAGCTACAGGAGAGAGTTGCTCTGAGCTCTTGTGCTCTGTGTGCACCTTCCCTTTTGAGGAGATCGATGAGGATTATAACAGAGTTTCTCATTCAGAGTTTCTGCTGGATCTGTGTTTCCGTGTGAAGGACATTGAAATTCAAACTGGCAGAAGTCTCTTGCCTGCATTCAAGCCATTTTACCAGTCCACTGCAGCTCCTGCAGTCTGGTCCATAGATCTCTCAAAGAGAAAGGCCTCCGTCCTGCTAGAAGTGCTGAAACTCCAAACACAGAAGAAACCAGTAGAGCTGGAGGGCTGGTCAGATGAAGAGAGTGAAGTGAGGAGTTTCCTTCAGTGTCTGCCCTACATCTCACAGCTCAGGTGTGAAATGTTCATTTAATTCCCTATTTAAGCCATGTTGGGTTTTTCTTCATTGTATGAAAACATGTAAGCTCTCATAAGTTACCACCCTACTTTAATAGATATTCATGCCAATGATATCAATTTTGAAAATAGCCCTCCTAACAAAGACAGCTAAAACAACTTTTAAGCATATATTTAATTAATAATTATTGAAAGGTTGGTATTTAATTGAATAACTAGAGAATTTAATACAATCTTCCCGTGAATCTCTTCTTAAAGTCTCCATTGTGACTATGATGGGAAGGTCTTCCTATTGGGTTGTGCAGCTGTTTGGTCTACAGAGGAACTCATTCATCTGGTTCAGTTACTAGACAACATTGAGCTGAAACAGGACTTGTACAGCAGGGATTGTAGATCTTTGGCGCGAGTGCTTATTGTGGCCTCTAAACTGGACCTCACCCTGACACCTGAGCACATCTCTCTCAGGGGAGTAAGGCTGCTCTTCAGAGGAGTCACTCACCTACACAAACTAAGGTGAAAAAATGATGCCAAATATATAATTACAAATATATATTTTTCTCTATGAAAACCCTGCAGCTCTGTTGTAATGGTACTATTTTTCCACATTATGTATCTTCAGTTGTGTGTACCGGTATTATATAAAATGAATAGTTTCTGGTCTTACACCATAACCACCATGGATGTTTGTGCTCTCCCTTTATCAGGTTGAATATCACCATGGTGATGAGACTGGCCCGAGCGATGAGGACGGGGAGAGGTTTGGCTCCAGTCTCTGTTGAGGAGCTCAGTCTTTACCTCAACAGTAAAGAAGTCTCTCAGAGAGTGCTGTCCAGGGTCCTGAGCTGCCTGGCTCTCCTCCTCAGACTCTGGACGGTCCAGTGTCTGGACCTGACATCTTGCAGGGTCGAAGGTCACTCTCTCATCATCCTGCTCTGTCAACAGGACCCTCTTAAACTCAGGTGAATCCACATATTTCAGTGACTTGATTTGGTAGCAAATACCATTTTGTAAGTAGAAAACAATCTCATAATTTAAGACGTTCTTCATTCTTCACTTTTACACCTTGTCAGCTTTTTAAACTCTCCTTCATGTCACTGTCTCTCTGCTTTTCTCTGACCCTGCAGACTGAGTAAGGAAAATACACAACAGCTGTTCATGCTGGTGTCTGATGCACAGAACGTGGAAATCATTGAGTCCTTTCTGAACAAGGTGGGAGGAGACCTGACCTCGTGCACTTTGACCCAGGAAGTGCTTCTCCACTTGCTGCAGCATCACTCTGGACCTGTGACCGTTGACTTCAGGAAGAGCAAGATCACTGAGAGGAATGTTAGAGACTTCCTTCATCTGCTGGACAGGATACGGTTCAAGAGGTAGCAGTGATCAATGGTTGACCAGTTCTCAAACAATACAGTATTTTATTATATGTGTCTTCTGTTGCATATGAATCCTGAATTACTCAGCGTCAATGACTGTGACTCCTCAGGCTTTCTCCAGGATTCATCATGTTCATCATCATGGAGATCTACCAGAGTCGTTCTGCTCAGTATGTGAGCAGCCTGCTGAGATCTACAGAGAACCACATCAACCTGACCACCAGAGGCCTGGATGCTGCTGACTGTGCTGCCCTGCGTTTCACCTTACAGCACAGCCAGGGGGTCAGACTCAACCTGATGTGGACCTCCATACCAGAGGGGGAGCTAGAGAGCCTCCTGAAGCTTCTCACCAATGTCTCTCAGCTCAGGTCTCAGGATATATCAGATTGAACTTTCTATTAAGGACTATCATTTAATTAATGTGGATATTTTAAAAATACATTTGGTTGTGCTGTTGGTTGTAGCACTGATCAACCAGCACAAATAATATAGTATTTGTATATTATTTGTATAATAACATTTCACTCTTTCATTCTCCGGGGGCCTGTTGCACAAAAGCAGAATTAAGACATCCGGGATAAGTTACTGAGCTGCGCTCAATGAATCCAAAACAAGAGCGTACAGGCTTAATTGGTTGCACAACGAGCAAGCCAGGATGAGCAGACACGGATTCATCAAGCCAGGTGAAACCTATCCTGGATAAGTGCGCGCTCACGGCTCCCTCAAATAGACCCCGCCACCGATCACAGATTCACTGATTCACCATGGCAACTAGAGCGGCTTCATTGCTTCTTCTACGGTGTGAAGTAGGTAGATAGCCTTCTCACAACAGCAACAAACAGCAACACCTCTGTTAAGGAGAATATTGCAACTAGTTCCGCGACCACCACGCGTGAAATGGTTAGGCACTCCCGTGACGTCACATTGTCGCTTGACGGGTCGGGAATGGCGAGTATGTAAAAGTTATTTAATGATCACAAACGTTTAAATAATGACAGTGGGTCTAGTTATATGTGATAACAATGTGTAGTGGGCAGTGGAATAACTATTGGTTTCCGTTTGTGGTGACTGCTGACTGAGATAAGGGATGAGATTAAATAGATCCTGGAACTTAGCCTGGTCTGGAACAGGCTAGCTCCACAGAATAAATCGCCATGGTAACTTATACCATAACATATCCTGCTGCCCTCTATCCCGCTTTTGTGCAACTGGATCACGGATAAATTGAGCCAGGATAACCAAGATATCCCGGCTTAATCCCTTATCCTAGTTTTGTGCAATAGGCCCCTGGTGTTGTGAGTGTACAGTACGTGTACACACATGGACATGTGAACATATCAGTAGACTGTAAAGAAGGTGATCACTACAATACAGACATCACAGAGTGTGTTGTTCTCTGACTCCAGTGTTGACAGGCAGCTGCTGTTGAGGATCCTCCACTGCTGTTACTCCTCAGACGCCCAGCAGGGGGCAGCAGCAGCTCTTCTTCAGGCTCTGCAGCACAGACTGGACTTCTCCTGCTCCTCTGCTATGGACCTGACAGAAGAGACACAGGAACCACCTCTGCACCTGACACCTGAGGACTGCATGGTCGTCTCCATGGTAATCCAGAGGGTCAGCGTCAACCCTGAACTCATGCTGATGGACTGTGATGTGGAGGAGGTGGGGCTAGAACACCTTTTCTCTGTTCTAGAAAGAATCCGTCTGAGGTGAGATGGGAAGCAGTTTGCTGTGTTCTAAGATGATGAGGCCAAAGGTCATTACTGGAGAACCTAAAAGAGTCTATGAAGTAATGTGAAGCAGTTTGTTGTGTTCCCAGACAATCATGTGTCCAAGGTTTATTTCTGTTGAACTGAAATCCTCCAGGTAGTCAGGTAGAGGAGAAGTCTTAAGGTCTAACAACTGTCATGTAGCATCGAATGCTTTCTCTCCACACTGAATCTGTTAAATATTCCATTCCAAATATTCTCGTTCGTAATAGCAGAACAATGAGAGCAACTGAAAGAAAAATTAAAATGGGGCATCCGACAAAAATCTACTCAAAATGCTGTGCTGTATCGCACTGCACAACACTACAGTATGTTGCGTTGCATCCAGTAAGAACATTCAAATTGAAGAGTAATCAAACTGATTTTGTCACCAATGCTCACTCACATCACATGCAGTTAGAACATTCCAATTGAAATCAAAGTAATCAAACTGATTCTGTCACTAATGCTCACTCCCATCTAATGCAGTTAGAACTTGGTGTAAGTTTCAAGCATATCTCACATGCGATTGGAGATAATAGCAAAAGTCCATCTGAGGTGAAATGTGAAGGTGTTCTCTGTGTTCTAAGATGATGTGAAATTCTGAAATCCTCCAAGCCTACTGGGCCATGTAGGAAAGAAGCCTTTTAGGTCTAAGTACAGGAATGTCAAGTTCACACAACATTGTGATAGGAAATCCGTACATTGATATGGGATGTACAGAATTCATCCATTTCAGGTGAGATTTGAAGCAGTTTTCTGATAATTAACAAGAGAAGAGATTAATAAAATCTCTGACAACTACTGGTCTAAACAGAGGACTGTCAGGCATGGAACATAATTGAAGATATACAGTATGCATGGTTTTAAAATATGACGATTGCTATAGTGAAATTGTTATAAACTTTGGTTCAACCTTTATATTTACATTGATAATCTCATTTTCTCTCTCTCTCTCTCAGGTGCAGTAAGGGCCAGTTGTTGCAGCTCCTGACTCTGGTGTGTGTCGGCTCTGAGAGAGAGTGTGTGAGGAGAGCCGTGTCTCTCTCCCATGCTGTGGGTGGGGAAGTGGACCTCAGTCACACTGTGCTGGACGCTCGGGCCTGTGGATCTCTGGCGCTGTTTCTGGAATATTCTGAGGGGCTGTCAGAACTAGACCTCAGCCACTGCCAGCTCACAGACCATTGCCTGGAGCCTCTGCTCTCTCATCTGCACAAATCACAGACCCTGGAGTAAGTCTGTGTGTGTGTGTCTGTGTGTTTTTGTTTGTGTGTGTGTGTACACCTGGGGCCTATTGCACAAAACTAGGATAAGGGATTAAGCCGGGATATCTTGGTTATCCTGGCTCAATTTATCCGTGATCCAGTTGCACAAAAGCGGGATAGAGGGCAGCAGGATATGTTATGGTATAAGTTACCATGGCAATTTATTCTGTGGAGCTAGCCTGCTCCAGACCAGGCTAAATTCCAGGATCTATTTAATCTCATCCCTTATCTCAGTCAGCAGTCACCACAAACGGAAACCAATAGTTATTTCACTGCCCACTACACATTGTTATCACATATACCTAGACCCACTGTCATTATTTAAACGTTTGTGATCATTAAATAACTTTTACATACTCGCCATTCCCGACCTGTCATGCGACAATGTGACGTCACGGGAGTGCCTAACCATTTCACGCGTGGTGGTCACGGCACTAGTTGCAATATTCTCCTTAACAGAGGTGTTGCTGTTTGTTGCTGTTGTGAGAAGGCTATCTACCTACTTCACACCGTAGAAGAAGCAATGAAGCCGCTCTAGTTGCCATGGTGAATCAGTGAATCTGTGATCGGTGGCGGGGTCTATTTGAGGGAGCAGTGAGCGCGCACTTATCCAGGGTAGGTTTCACCTGGCTTGATGAATCCGTGTCTGCTCATCCTGGCTTGCTCGTTGTGCAACCAATTAAGCCTGTACGCTCTTGTTTTGGATTCATTGAGCGCAGCTCAGTAACTTATCCCGGATGTCTTAATTCTGCTTTTGTGCAATAGGCCCTTGCTTATTTGTAAGTTGTTTTGCAGGTTTGTGTGTACCTTATTTTCCGGACTATAAGTCGCACCGGAGTGTAAGTCGCACCAGTCAAAAAATGTTTCATGAAGAGGAAAAAAACATAAACATATAAATATATATATGTTGCACCTGAGTTGCAGGACCGGCCAAACTATGAAAAAAAGTGCGACTAATAGTCCGGAAAATACGGTAGTCGCGTTTGTTTCTGTGTCTGTACATGTGGTTGTTGTGTTTGTTTCTGTGTCTGTACATGTGATTGTTAGTATTTCCTGTCATGACGTCATGCTCTTCCTGCTTCCTCCAGCCTCAGTAACAACAGCATCACAGATGAAGGGGCTCAGCTGATCCACAACACCGTCAATGCAGCAACATCCATTCAGACCGTAAGGTTAGTATGATATTAAGGTATTGTACTTTGTACGTTTATGTTATTTTTTATTTGTCAAATTCAGTGAAGATGAAACATTTTCATGTGTTCCTGTCTGCAGGCTCTTCAACAATAAGATTCGGAGCAGACAGCTCTTCCAGGGAGACGCACGCTTTGAGCTGTGGTGACCCTGTAGGTGTGCTGATATCTCCACTGGATTTGACCTGATGTGTTTCATACTCACGCCATGCCATACAACGCACAGGAAAGGGATCGCTCTGATGTAGTTCATGTGTTCAGAAGTGAGAGAGTGACCTGCACAACAAAGTAGGAGGGAAACAGCACAAACACGCCATATATGGTTATATGATTTAGAAGACGCTTTTATCCAAAGCGACTTACAATATATCAGAGCAAAGTGCTGTTGGAGTGATTTTAATGGACCAGAGCAGAGGAAAGAAAACATAATGATGAAGCACAACATGCTCAGAAGTGTAGGGAAAGTCTAGTTAGGCATTGTGACACTTCCATTATAGTGTGTCACATTTTTTAGGGGTTCCACGGATCAATGTGGACTCTCAGGTAAAGAAAATACATTACGGTAGTTGACATATTTCAAATATATGCACAATATGTATTTATATGTATGTATTTTCATGTTTAGCAATGTATTTAGTCTTGCTTAAACCATTGTCCCTTACCATTTATCTGATGCTGAAATGTTCATATTTTGTCTTTATAGCCATACTGATGATGTATTTTCTGTTTTATCTCTGGACAACACTTGGATGATTTTAATTTAATTTCAGTTTTTCAGCAGAGCAGTGATCAGTTTGTGCTCATAGAAGATTTCATCAGTGGCATTTCCTATAGATCAAAGAAGCTACTCTGATACTTGAAGCTGTAAGGCCCTGTACTATACTGTAACATTGTAACTCTTTCTATATGGAGTCATTAGGTATGAATAGTTTACAGACTTTATTATGAGGCATTATGGATACTTAACAATGTGTTTACAATGCTTTATGGACGTGTATTCAATCCTTAATGGATTCAGGGATGTTGCCATAATTTGATCAGAAAACCACTTAGCCATTAATTCACCTTTACAGTTTGATCGAACTTGAGCTTTGTATTTCAAAAGCACTGTTTGTATTTCAGAGGTACTGGTAAACAAGTTTACAGCTAGCCATCAGATGTGAAGTGTGTAATGAAATCATGTGTCACCTGAAATTATGTCTTAATAATGTCTTAATAATTATGTAAGTGTGAACTGTGTTAGAGAACAGTATTATGGGAGTAGTTCAACAGGGAGGGCAAGACACTGGCAATGTGAAAGTCTTGCCCTGTCGTGTAAAATGTGTAAATTCTAAACTCTCTACTCTTAACATGCGGTGTGTCTGCTAAATCAATAAAAATAGGAGTCTTTAATATACCATGTCGACTCTCATGGCCTGTTTATAGTCGTCTCCAGAAGCTGTTTACTCACTCTCTGTAATGCTGTAAATCATGATACACGTCACTTCAGTATGAAGTCTTGTAGTGTAATTTCACAGCAGCACACTCAGTTCTGTCTGAAATCTGAATCTCCTCTTCATATTTTATTAATCCCAGAGGGCAAGGGGAACTCACACATTCCTGCATTAAATTGTGGGCTGGTTTACTAAATGTATGCGCTCATTTGACTAAATTGCCTAATGCCTATGCCAGACACTTCCTGGAAGGCTTTTCAGCCAGCTCATACATTTCCAATGAATGGTGGTGTAACAGCTATTGTTTTAGCGTACCTGTCTACACGTACCCGGTTGGATGTTGAACTAGTGAATACGCACGTGAAGATGCTGAAGGATGTGTGTGTGGATATGTGTGTGTCATAAGTTGAACCTGAATTTGCCCTGTTGGGCAAAAACAAGATATTCAGTGTCCCAGTGAACACATAAGGAGCAGAATACAACAGGAGACGCCGTTACGATGCTCCACCGCAAATATATGTGCAGGAAGAAGAGCCTTCTGCGGCATGAAGTCCATTGTGCTCTCGTTTTGATTCATTTAAACAGGTTTTTTCGATTTAGTAAAATTAGTGCACACTATGCAGTAAAGCAAGCATATGATTTACTAAAATGTGTGCACAATCTGGTAAAACGAGAGCAGGATTTAGTCAAATGAGCGCTCAATTAAGTAAAATGAGCACACGTTCTCTTAATAAAATACTAAACAACAAATCTTTGCTAGTTGTTTTGTATTTTGAGAGAACGTTTTACTGAAAACATATAGTTATTTTCTCTAAAATGTGCGCTCGTTTTACTAAAATGTTTGCGCAGTCTAAAGCATAGACTAATTTTACTAAACTATGAGCTTTTTGTCTTAAATCTTAAGCTTGTTTTAAAATGTGGGAACAAAATAATTCAAATGAGCACACAATTTAAATAAAAGGCGAGCACTATTTAGTGAAGCGATTTTGTAAAACGAGCACACGTTCTCTCAATGTGTATAAAAATGACACCTCCAAGGCTCCATATATTACATGATTATTAAGAATAATGTTATTGTAGAACTATTCAACATATGCATGAATAGTGATATGCATGCTGTTTTAATACATATATTTTAAAAGTGTACCACCACTCAAGGATTTATGATGATATAATAAATAAATGACACTAAATATGAATGCAACGGATGCATAATATTGAAAGGACACCTGTGAAAACCTTTCCTGAATGTAGAGTTCAGTTGCATCTCATATTACATATAATACAGCATTTTTACCTGAAGGCAAACGTATAAAAAGACTGTTTTAAGAATAAATGAACTCCTACTTTTAAAGTGTATGTCAAACAAACAATCTAATGCTGCTTTAATACTGTACAATGCCCTTGACATGATAATAACCTGAAACAATTCATATTGTTATATTCTCTACTAAATAATTACCATTAGTCATTTATAATATTCCACCCTGTCAAGTACTAGTAAATGCAATAATTTGTTCCCTGACATGAAAATGGATGTCATTATGTTATCAACATATTCAAATACAATATTACAATATTTAAAAAGGCACATATTTTTTAAATGGTTGGCTATGCTCATGCTACTCATGCGGCTAACAAAGTTTCATGTTAACAATGCTACATGAAAACAACGCCAATCATGACTAAATACCGATACTATTCCATATGCTTCCGTGTCAAGTCCACATTTTGGCCAAACTCATTTTTACAACCAATATTGCTAGACTTGCCAAAAGGCCATGCACACACACACACAAACACAGATGATCAGTGTTGGGATGAAAAGGGAACTGTTTGGGGATGAACACCCCTCGAGGAAGGTAGACATTTATGACATACTGGCTGCCCCTTTGTTGGAATATATGCACTACAATCAAATATCAGGCAACATTTTGTGATTTACTTCTGTTCTTGTTCATTCTGATTTATTTTCTGATTTATGAGGTCTGGAATACTGGCATAGTTATAGAGTTTTAGAATGCAGGAGCTCTCAATGACTTGGTGTTGGTTGGTTCTACAACTCTTTAAACCAAAACTCTGGTTTAAAGAGTTGTAGAAGGCAGCAAGGAGAAAGGGTGGTCTGGTGTTGTAGAAGGATTGTCTGGAGGTTGCTTAGAGAGTTCTAGAATGCAGGAGACTTATCTGGAAAGTTCTAGAATGCAGAAACCTGTCTGAAGAGCTCAGGACCACAAGAAAGCCTTTCAGGGTAAAGGATTGTTAGGGTGTAGTTGAAGCTAGTTGTAGAAGTTGTTGAAGCTGTTTTCTGGAGATGTTCAGAATACATAAACTTGTCCGAACAGTTCTAGTCACGTCTCCCTCAGGGGAAAGGCTCAGTGGGGGTGTAGTTGAAGAGTTCTAGTCACGTCTCCCTCAGGGGAAAGGCTCAGTGGGGGTGTAGTTGAAGAGTTCTAGTCACGTCTCTCTCAGGGGAAAGGGTCAGTGGGGGTGTAGTTGAAGCTGGCATCCAGGAACATGGCCAGAGTGCCCAGTGTGGTGATGATGACGAAGAGCCAGAAGAAGAGGCGGTCCACCACCACGGCGATGTACTGCCAGTCATCCGTCATCTGGGGACATACACAATGAATTATGTGAGAAGGATGGAAAAGTAATACTGTGTGTGTGTGTGTGTGTGTGTTTGTGTGTGTGGGGAACCCACTGTATCATCTATATCCTGGTTCTTCAGCTGTTCGGCCATGTAGGTGACAGCAGAGATGGCAGACTTGAGGTTGGGAGGGAGGATGAGACAGTAGCTGTCACTGTCAAAGTACCTCTGCAGCTGCACAGTACTGTCACTGTGGACACACACACACACACACACACACACACACACACACACACACACACACACAGGCAGACAGAAAAAAGACACACACAAATAAGAATAATTAAAGCACATAAATGGAAAGGTTTTGACTTACTGTAAGTACACACACACACACAATGCACACACACACATAAATGGAAATGTTTTGACTTACTGTAAGTACACACACACACACACACACAATACAAACACACACAAATAAAGAGAATATGAGTACATAAATGGAAATGTTATCACTTATGACAAACACACACACACACACACATTTTTGATGCTGCTTGACATTTTAACTGACTGAATCATGATTGAATCCTCTCTAATCCTAAATAAAGGACATTTTGGTCAACAGCAAAAAAAAAATTGGGAAGCTCAACCAATCACAAATGTGTGATGTATGACATGTCACCCATTGTAGGGGACGGCCTGTTTGTGTTGAGGTGTGTGTGTGTGTTTGTGTGTGTGTGTGTGTGTGTGTGCGTGCGCATATGTAAACGCTCATGAATGACTCTGAGGTGACTGTGTGATTGAGAGTTGCCTGTATATTATTTCCTGCTTCTCAAGGACGACCTGTTTTTGTTATGCTTTGTTTCTTTTCCCTAACAGGGATTATCTGTTCAAAGCCACACATCCGGACGTGTGCATAACATGAATTCAGTGTTACAGACACACTCAGACACACACGTGCTCTCACAAGGACAAATGCACACACACACACATTCACACATGGGTCTTCCACCACACGGAACACATCGACATTCAAAGGCACAAACACACTTGTATCTCCAATGTTCATTACAGGTGCATTACATCTCATGTATTCTCAGTCTCCACACCTACACACTTATAGATAAATATAAACACACACAAACAAACACACACACACACACACACACACACACACACACACACACACACACACATGAAAAAGAAACACAAAACACACACACATACTTGCATATAAACACACACACAGATGCATACACACTGACGTCTTCCTGTCCTCTGTATATCATGCACGGCCATACCAGAGGGACAGGAATGCGTGAGGTTGGCTGTTTGACCTTCTAAATACACCCCGTGTTAACGGACGTGTGGCTCGCCACGCGCTGGCCCTCACACACACCACACACACACACACACACACACACGCACACACACACACCACAAACACACACACACACACACACCACACACACACACACACACACACACACACACACAGAGAAGCCACCCTAAACACCCTGTGACCTCGCTACCACGGATACGACCCAGGAAGTAAGTCGGGTGTGCCACAGGAAACATTTTTTCTCACTGTATACTGTGACTTTGCCACTACTCTGGAATGCATATGGCATAGTGCAAGCGCTATAAACACTTCAGGCCCATTCAGACTGCAAGATATCAGTGTAGTCACTGAACCATGGGTTTATGTCCTAGTAATGTCTAGCAATGGCGTACTCCATGTAGTTATTTCTGATGGAAGCTTTCTGTTCAGCAATTCTTAGTTTCAAATTTCTTTTTGTTTGGCCAATATACATCAAGCCATAAGGCCAAGGTAAACTTCACAGTGCAAACAACAGTGGATTTCACAATTACACAACACAATATTTCTGTTACACGGCTATCATGTTGAAATCAGACTGTGCAACAAGACCTGGTGACACATAATTCCCATAATTCCATTCTCATTAAGATCTCAGCTCCCATGAGCACATCAAATGGGGGGAGTGGGATCAGACATGACACTCTCTGGCTCCTCACGCCACCCTGGTGCTGACGGGCACAGGAGTGTGTGTGTG
>NC_055974.1:24100923-24113423 GCF_018492685.1 Alosa sapidissima
CAATGACACAGTTTAAAACTAGGATAAAGGACTATTTGAGTATTAAATGCACATGTGCTGTTACTGAGAGTTGCTGGTGATCACGTTGAGATTATGTTAAATTGCCAACTGTCTTTTTCTGTTTTCTGTTATTTACACACACACACACACACACACACACACACACACACTGCTTACCTTGCGCACCCACAGCGGCATGTGATGAGTGCTGGGAGTACGGTGATGGAGGTTGAGCACCACCACGCTGAGGATGACAGAGAAGGTGACGAGGATCATGGTGAACATGACGTAGTTGACGATGATGGGGATAGCCAGCGAGGTCTCGGGGACTTTGTCCGCCAGCAGAAGCATGAACACAGTCAGGGCGATGAGGACCGAGATGGATAAGGTCATCTTCTCGCCTGTACCAAACACCCCATTGGAGAACACAGATACAGTGATTTCCTGTGTAATAGCCACATTGTGTATAAACCGCAGGACAGTGTTTTATGCAAATGAAAATAACAAAACCATGTATTAACCACACTTGTGTTTTAAGCACAGAATCCGATCGGTCTTTGATCATAAAGAAGAATGAAGAAAAGAAATGTATTCCCATGTATAGTTCAAGAGATGTTCCTAAATCAATGTAGGAACCTAGGTAAATAGTCGGGAAGTTTTCATTGCACAGATTTCCCTCAACACATCATGTAAACACATTTCACATTTTTAATTTCATGTAAAGAAATAAAAAGTATCTTCACTCTTCAACAAAAAACACATTAAAAGACAGATCACTGCAACACAAACACTGCATTTCACAACATGAAACACACTGTTTATCCATCTGTTTCTCAGGCTAGTGCATACAGTAGGTGTACAATTGTAAAAGTTTCAAAAAGAGGAACGTTTTCCGCTCATTTAATTGGTCAATGAATGAAACCCATAGTGCAAATGAGAACACAGACACTTGGATTTCGTACTACTTTTCTCCCTCATTCTGTGATTACATCACAGGTAGCTGTATGTAAGTGATTGGTAGTAGCCTAGTCTAGGCTATTATTACACAGAGAGAAAGAGAGAGGAAGAGAAAGAAAGAAAGAGAAAAACACACACATTCAAACACACACACACACACACACATTCAAACACACACACACACACACACACACACACATTCAAACGCACACACACACACACACACACACAGAAAGAGAGATAGATAGAAATAGGGAGAGAGAGGAAGAGAGAGAGAGAGAGAGAGAGAGAGAGAGAGAGAGAGAGAGAGAGAGAGAGAGAGAGAGAGAGAGAGAGACCTGCTGTGATTACACAAGCATTTTTGTGTGTGTGTGTGTGTGTGTTTGGTCTACTGTAGGTCACCTGCACCGGGTGGCAAATAGAACACAAATATGGCCAGCACGCTGGTGAGAATGCAGGGCACGATGATGTTGATGATGTAGAAGAGCGGCTTCCTCTCGATGATCAGGTAGAAGGTGATGTCCTCATACAGGTCGTCCCCCACATTCTTACGCGACGGCCGGTGACAAATCTGCCACTCTCCGTTCTCTGGAGAAGCACAGTGGAACATGAAAGGATGACTTACTGGAGAACACGAGGTCAAAGAACCTCACAAAAATATCTCAAAACTGAGAGAGGATACAGGTATAGTACAATATTATGCTTTAAATATCTCATCACTGAGAGAGGTTACTAGCCTGGAAAATCCATACCCTGGTAATCTAGAAAGATTAAGGGTCTGGCCACGAACAATGTAATGGCCCAACTCGAGGGGCGGCAACAAGCATGCATTTGAAAATCTCACTGCACGCAACTGGATAACACTACGACCAATATTTACTGTCCTTCAACATTGCTCACGCTCTCGCAAGAACTCTGGATTTCCAGGGTAGGAGGTTACTGGTATAGTACAATATTATGTCTTAAATATTTCATCACTGAGAGAGAATACTATAGTACAATATTATGTTTTAAATATCTATCACTGAGACAGAATACGGTTATCATTCAATATTATGTTTTGAAATTTCAGTCTGTATATGGTTTGAAATTACACTCTGGTTGATACTTTAACTACTGTGATTGTCTTCTGGGTTTGTAAAAGCAGTATTCATTGTTACCCTAAAGCCTCCTTTCTACAATGCTGCTTGAATGTTATTGTTGTCATATGTTAATGTCACTTTGGATAAAGGCTTGACAAAATATTATTATTTTTTTATTATTAATTAAGGGGTGCCAATAATTGTGTTTTTTTTTTCAAATATTTCTTTCTTCGTGAGATATTTTTGCTTCTTGCTTCTCCTTCAAGGTTGAAATTAGATAAATGTATGAGTCTACAAACATATACAATAGAGACATCAGGTTACTGTATGTGTTTACATACTTACACAATAGAGACATCAGGTTATGTGTTTACATACTTACACAATAGAGACATCAGGTTAAGAGTTTACATACTTATACAATAGAGACATTAGGTTGAGATCGTACACAACCCAATATCTATACTGACCTGTGAAAGCATTCTCATCAATAACCGCCTCGTGGATCTCATTGCCATTCTCGTCCAGTCCGTACTGCAAGTCCACTTCTGATGAGTCGTACGTGTACGAGCGGAAAACCATGGAGCAGTTTTGCCAGTCGAATGGGAAGTAGGCCACCTGTAGGAGAGATGTGGCATTATCATTGCAGAGGGTCACGTTCTGTGATAAAGAGAATATTGCTGAGGAAAACTGCTTAAGCTAGCACCATTTATTACAACAGCTCGCCATGGGACTGCCGTTGAAAATTAGCCGACTGACTAACACTGGCACTTTTACAGAAATGTTTAATGTGTGTTGTCCTTATAAACAAATAAATAAATAAAATGAAATGTTGTTTCATTTAAATAATTAATTCAATTCAGTTTTGTTTGTTTACATTGCACCACTATTAATATACATTGTCTCAAGGTGTTTTACAGAGCCTAAGACCAGAACTTCCTAATGCAAGCACAACGAGCACGTTGGATGCTAACATAGTTTTCAAGATAGATAGATAGATACTTTATTGATCCCCAAGGGGAAATTCAGGAAATGTGTCATAAAACAATGGATAACATCACATTACAATTGTATGACGTGACAAATCACATCCCATTGAAGTTTGACCCCAGAAGTACTAGCATTCACTGCTAACTGCTAATGGAAATGAAAATACAATTCATAACTAAATTCCACTTTGACTGCTAAGAGTATTAGCATTAGCTGCCAGGCTAACCAGGTTACCTCTATAGAGCAGCTGCTTCTGTAGATGGCTGGGGGGAGCCAGGACACTTCTCCAGTGTAGCTGACCAGCACGTTCACATACAGCGCCACATCAAACTGCCCGTCATTGCTGTATGAATTTTAAAATATATATATAATTTTAATTATAATTTAATTGAATTATTATTAAATAGGCAGTGGCACAAAACAACCCTCTGGTTCTGGTACTTTTTTGCTTTTCTGTCCTAAATGAGAACATGTTTTCATGTTTCTAGCACTAGTCCCTACCAGATCATGAGCCACACAAACACACAAACACATGGCTGGCACATGCCCATGCACATAAGAGCTTCATGCCTTGACGCTAACACCAACTATAATAAACATGACAAGGGCCACTTAATGACAAAGTTATCCATGTGAGTGAGTGAACCGACGAGGTGTCTATCTTCGGGTGGCATAGCTCTGGTTACCTATAAATTCACATGTCATAAATGCATGGTTAACTGCGGAGACACGTGCCGTGCCAAGCTCGGCTAAAGAGGCTTGTTGGCATAGCGCCAGTAAGGTCCTGTTGACAGAAACCTTTGAGTTGGGAAATCTCACTGGCAATAGGTAGTTCTTGCTCAAGCTTTTCATGACTATGAAAAGCTTCATGATGAAACAGCAATACTTCCCTTACCAAAAAGAACTATAGGGATTGTATTAGTATTAGTACATAGTATTTTTGGACAAAATATTATAATACTCTCATAGGAATACTATAGTACTTTATGTTGTATACACTACCATAGAACGACTATAGAAATTTTAGAGTATTAATATAGTTCTTTTTCGTAAGTGTTATTCACAGAAAAGAGAGCATTGGAAGTCCTAAAAAGTCTCCAAAAACTCTAGGTTTTAATCAGGTAAAGTATATATTAACAATATTAACAACCATTATAGAAATATTGTGTCACAGAAGTTCAAGGATAGGCTACAACATGTGTAATGTAAAAATATTTCCACTGTCAACTGGGAACCTCCAATACTTATAATTTTCTTTTGTCTTGTGGGCATTTCACAGGGGGCTTTGCTCACTTTGCATTGTGGGATAGTGGGGTTCTCTTACTTGTTGATGAGGTATACGTCTGGACGCCACACTTTGTTTGGGGGGATTCGGAGCACGTCAATATTGTCATACTCTTTTGGATCCCAGGACAACCGGTAGTCTGTCCAGGCCTGAGAGAGAGAGAGAGAGAGAGCAACAAGACAGGGCAGTACAGAAAGGTAATCATGGTTTGATTATACAAAAGAAAAAATAACCAAAAAAAAAATGGATAAAAAATATTTTTGTTTGGATTATGAGAAGGGACATAAGTTATAGCTTTGTTGGTGTTTCTTTCAGTTGTAAAACTATTACTGTTATAAACACACACACACACACACACACACACACACACACACACACACACACACACACACACACACAGCATTACAGTTCCCATTAGCACAAGGATACTAATAAGAGAGTAGACAGAGTAGAAGAACATGGAGCCAAGCAGAGAGGAAGAGGGGCCGAGAATGGACAGAGTGAGAGCGTAGAGAGAGAGAGAGAGAGAGAGAGAGAGAGAGAGAGAGAGAGAGAGAGAGAGAGAGTTTGTGAGAGGGATACAGATTAACTTATTTGCAGTTATAAAAAGTGACAAGGCAATTTGGGGATGAAAAGATGGGGGGGCAGTGGACTGAGGAAAGTGTGGAAGTAAGAGATACAGAGAGGGGGGGGGGTGATGGCAGAGGGCGGCTTGTACCATATATAAGGATAAATGGGATGGCACCCACCATATTCATAAACACATTGGTTGTCATCTCACCATTCTTCTGATCCTGCAGGGCAAGAAATACATTATCTTATGAACCGAAACGGTGTGTGTGTGTGTGTATGTGTGTGTGTGTGTGCGTGTGTCTGTGTGTGTGTGATCGTGTGTGCGTGTGTATTTGTGTGTGTGCGTGCGTGCGTGCGTGCGTGCGTGCGTGCGTGCGTGTGTGTGTGTGTGTGTGTGTGTGTGTGTGTGTGTGTGCGCGTGTGTGTGCGTGTGTGTTTGTTACTGGGAAAGCCCATCAGTATGGTCTGACACTGACAGGCAGCTGAGAGGTTGATCTTCTGCACCCTGCTGAGAATGCCATAGGAATCAACACTTAGAGGGAGAGAGAGAGAAGGAAACTAAACTAAACTAAACCAAGTTAAGAGAATGATAAAATATAAATGGAGAAATGGTGAAATAATGTATATAGTACTTGTGCTTGTGTGTAGGGGACACTGCTGTGTGTGTGTGTGTGTGTGTGACACGGGAGAGAGAGAGAGAGAGAGAGAGAGAGAGAGAGAGAGAGAGAGAGAGAGAGAAAGTGGATGATTTGTAGGATAGAGGTCATGACTTTGACCGTAACCTTCACATGCCAGAAGCCTGTGCTAAGTTCTCTGTGTCTGTAGTCACCTACAAGAGAGATAATGCAATTGTGCTTGACTTTGAATGTGTGTGTGTGTGTGTGTGTGTGTGTGTGTGTATGTGTGTGTGTGTGTGTGTGTGTGTGTGTGTGTGTGTGTGTGTGGTACACTCCCGACTGACCCGATTCATTGTTTTGTGCATATTTGTGTGTGTTTGTGTGTGTGTGTGTGTGTGTGTGTGTGTGTGTGTGTGTGTGTGTGTGTCTTACCAGGCTGACAAGCTGGACTAGGGTCATCCCAACCCTGACCATCACCTTCTCGTCCCATGTCCGTGCTGGTCGCACCTTCAGGTTGTAGTCCTTAAACAGCTTGTCCAGTAGGTGGCGCTCTGTGTCCGAGGCCCCTGGAGCATAAATGATACATCTGTACCACTCAAGTACTAGTAAATCATCTACATACTGCCCCAACTTGCAGTTTAAAAGGAACACATCAACGTTTAGGGAAATACACGTATTTACTGTCTACCCCAGAGTTAGATAAGAGAATACGGTTACACTTTACTTGACAGTATCGACATAAGAGTGACATGACACTGTCATGAATGTGTCATAAACAAGGCATAAACGTTAATGACATAACGCTTCTGTCATTAAGTGTCATTCGGTTTTTGTCATAACAAGTTAGGGTTAGGATTAGGGTTAGGTTTAGAGTTAGGGTTAGGGTTGGAATTAGGGTTAGAGGTTAGGAGTAGGGTTAGGGTTCATGTCATGAGAGTGTCATGTGTTCATGACAGTGTCATGTCACGCTGTGTGTGCAATAACCCAGTCTGACACCATTAGCCTAGCTTAGCATAATCCACATGGAATGGGTAAGACCAGGCAGCCAGCTGATAGCTTCCTTTAAGGAATAGGCTACCTATATGCTAACTGGTCTAACCCACTCCCAGTGATTATGGCTTAAAGGCAGCAGGTGCTGGAGGAAGTGCTTTCTATGAACACAAAAGATGTTGAAGTCTTTATGCAACTGTGACAACCAAGTGAGAGCTGACAAACAGACCAGGGTTTTTACTACCTCCTCTTCACCTCCTCTCTCTCTCTCTCTCTCTCTTTCTCTGTCACACACACACACACACACTTTATTCTTCCTGTCACTCAGCTCATAAACTCCCTTCCATTTTTGTCCTCTAAATCACGTCGGCCGCCCCAGAGTCCGAGCTGCAGCTCTTTTAAACAACAGTGCACCATAAAAACCCTTCCCAGCCACAGGGAGAGAGCTTAGAAACACACATCAAATAGTGTCACCCACAACTGCAATGTATCAACAGACATGAACCCGCAGGGTATTTGTTTGTGATTCATTTGAAAGTAACAAACAATGCACATACATTGGATTCTACAGCAAACTTGCCTTGACTTGGCTCCTGAGTCACACCAGACCAAGGTCAGATTACTTCCATTGTCTGAACTAACAGTCAATTTGCTCAGTAAAAGCTTTGGAAGAACAGCTAACCAGAACACTAAATGCAAACAGGCTAGCAGGCAAGATTGAGCTAATATGGTTGATATGTGATTCCTAAATGTAGATACAGGTATGAAAAAATATAACTTAATTTCCCTTGGGATAAGAAAAGCTAAAAGATAGTTATGACTATCTATCAGACTAACAGAAAAAGTGTTAGTCTGAAGTTGACAACAGTTGTCCTTTATTAATCCACTTCATTTGTCAAATTGCTTTTGTGTTCACCGAAACCGGAATTGGCCGCAATGTGGATAATAAGGTATCCTAGTGCTAGGTTGTGTTCACCGCAATGTCGAGAATATTGTTTATTGTTGTTTATTGTTACTCTAAGATCTACATTTCTTCACTGTATTGCTTGAATGTCAGTCCATTTGTAAGTGATTTTGTATAAAAGTGTCAGCTTTTACACAGAATCACACGGAATCACACAGCTTCTTCACAGAATCAAGGAATTTCCCTGCAACTTTTCCTGGGGAAAGGCTCTGTGGACCTTTCACCAACCTCAACAGGAAAACCACAAGTGTTAAATGTTAAGTGTTAAAGGGGAATTGCAGTGATTTTTCACATACCGGTAGATCTCCGTTTCTCAAGGTCACGAACACTGTTGGTATGAAAAAAACCTGAAAACAATCAGTTTTACCTAGCTCGAGTTGCAGCAGCAAGCAGCTACAGATGCCAGGCAGCTACAGCACTACACTCTGAGGGCATGTTCATGAGCACCCATGTTCATGCCCCCAGAGTGTAGCACTGTAGCTGCCTGGCACAACCTTAGCTGCTGACTGCAGCAACTTGAGCTAGGTAAAACCGATTGTTTGTGGGGTTTTTTCTGTACCGACAGTACTTGGTGACCTTACGAAACGGAGATTTATGTGAAAAATCACTGGAATTCCCCTTAAAAACCTGTTATGAAACATTCTGTTCTGGCACACATCCCCCCTCCCTCTGCTCCCCTCAACGTTCTCAATCACTTGTATGCACCTTATTCCACTCCTTGAATTTCCCTTTGTCCTGCGTAATTTAGAGCGTGCATTAACATATGTGATTTGAACACCTATGAAATAGTGCATTAATTTCACCATGTCGTCCATTATCCCTTACATATTGCTATGTAGCATAGTAATATTATACACCATTTGAAAGTTTGGACAACCTTTTCCATGTACAATATGTATAGTGATATACAATGTCAAATTAATCTATATCTTACTATGTCTCAATTAAATATTGCCCCCCTTCCTCCTCCCCCCTTGGTACTTCCCTACCCTCTAGCCATAGTGTATATCCTTAGCGATATGTAGATATAGCATATTGGGTCTTGAAATGTCCACACAAATCCATATAAATTAAATATCCATGCTGTTTCATCCAATATATATATATTTATTGATGGTTTGTGCATTAATTCATTCCTTTATATTTTATAAATCATCAGGTATTGACATTAGTTCATAGTGTTTCATTCATTACCTCATGCAACTGCAAAGTTGTGTTAGATGATGTGCTGTTCATGTATGAAGTCATGAATGACAAACTATGAACTCATGTAAATTCCTGATGATTCATGAGATATGAAGGAAAGAAGTAATACATATATCATTAATTAATTCATGCATGAATTCATGATAATTCATACACCCTTACTGTGTGTTACCCCCCTGACATACAATCCAAATACAAGCATGAAACTTCAGAGTGTAACCTTTCATTTGAAAGCGTGATTATGCTTCTACACCAAGGGGTTCATATACAGTACAGTACAGTAAGCCTTTTATTGTCAATATGCATTTTGGGTAACAAAAGGCTCTATGGGAAGTCTCCATAGTGCATTTTGCAAAACGCATGGACATACCTTTACAAATAATTGTGTAAGCTCATCTTTTCTTCTATATTGATCTACTTTTACACACAGCTTCACAAGACCTGGTGCTAGGGCTCAGTTGTGTTTCCTAAGGGCCTCAAGTGACTTAGAGGGCTGAAATGTGGTCAGTTCATAGATGTTTGTAACCCCGTAGAAAGAAAAAAAACAATATTCTAACCTCTGTGCCAGCATTTCACACAATGTTTCTGATTGTTTTCTAAGAAAGCTTTCTGAAAAGGTCAAGCCTTTGATGGTAGGCTAAAATAGGTGGGAACAGAGCCCTTTGAAGTAGGCACAGCCTAATTTCAGGGGGGAAATGCCTTTAAATGGTATATCCCATACAAAGTTAAATTCCCCAAAACTCTTTTAAGAGATCATTTTAAAACTGTGAGTGTTAAATGATCCCCCTCACACACACTATCACATGACTATACCCTCACACACTCTATCACACACACTATCACACGAGTATACCCTCACACACTCTATCACACACACTATCACACGACTATACCCTCACACACTCTATCACACACACTATCACACGACTATACCCTCACACACTCTATCACACACACTATCACACGACTATACCCTCACACACTCTATCACACACACTATCACACGAGTATACCCTCACACACTCTATCACGCACACTATCACACGAGTATACCCTCACACACTCTATCACACACACTATCACACGAGTATACCCTCACACACTCTATCACACACACTATCACACGAGTATACCCTCACACACTCTATCACACACACTATCACACGAGTATACCCTCACCCACTCTATCACACACACTATCACACGAGTATACCCTCACACACTCTATCACACACACTATCACACGAGTATACCCTCACACACTCTATCACACACACTATCACACGACTATACCCTCACACACTCTATCACACACACTATCACACGAGTATACCCTCACACACTCTATCACGCACACTATCACACGAGTATACCCTCACACACTCTATCACGCACACTATCACACGAGTATACCCTCACACACTCTATCACACACACTATCACACGAGTATACCCTCACACACTCTATCACACACACTATCACACGACTATACCCTCACCCACTCTATCACACACACTATCACACGAGTATACCCTCACCCCCGCTATCATACGCTACCACTTGAATTTCCCCTTGGGCATCAATAAAGTATCTATCTATCTATCTATCTATCTATCTACCGTGCTGCTCTCTCCATATTCCGGCTGGTCAAGATAAAGAGGAATTTCCCTGTAACATTGTTGGACAGGTCCGGGGGAGAGGCTATGCAGAGACTTCGCCAGCCTCACATGCCTCCCCCCCACCAGAGCCCTACACTCCACAGGCCACAAACAGACCAGCTATTTAACATCAGGAAAGTGCTAAATTGATTCCATTACGTTAATATATGGAGCATTACATTAATGTGTTCTAAATAACGGTCGTGAATAAAAGTATAAATACGACGCAGATACAGGAGTGTCCAAGCAAAAGTGGATTGCCATTACTAAATGTGAAAAAGGTCTAAATCAGATTAATTCAAAATGTATTAATTATAATTCAATTAATTACAGTGCATGAAAATGCACTGTTCTGTTATCCGAAGTCTTCTTCTTCTTCTTCTTCTTCTTCTTATTCTTCCCACCAAATTTCTGCGTCTAATTCAGCTTTAACCGTTTAACGTAGAAACTTTGTTCAAACTTTGTAACGTAGGTCTTGAAAAGGACACTTGAGGAATGTATTTTTCACTTTTGTAAACTTTATACTTTTTGAGAAAAATAACAAAAAACAAGCTTATTTTTCCCCATAGACTTTACATTAGCACTATGACATCACAATGGACTAATTAACTTGATTTGCACCTGTATCAACTTCCAGCTGCTCAACTAGGACCCATCAAAGGGCCAGTTAAACTGATTGCACCTGTATCAACTGCTTTCTGCTTAACTAGGCCAACTCTCTGTGTCTCTCCATTCTACAAGGATATACTGTAAGGCACATTCCATCCAACTTTCTATCCATTCATCCTCTTCAAACCATTCACTCATCCACCCATTAAACTATCTATCAACATCCATTAAACAATCTGCCTATCAACATCCATTCAACTTTCTGTCTATCAACATCCATTACACTATCTACATTCAACTTTTAAACTATATACTCTGTCTCAGGCTTTAAGCATACAATCTGGCTCTCTTACGACTACTATTTCCTCTGCCCACAACTGTTTCAAAATAAATGTCCTCACTACAATTATTCACTATTAAATAATTTAACTATTTAAACTACTCAACTATTTAACTGTTCAGCCATTTCAACTGTCAGTTGTTATCAACTATGATTCCTGCCAACTGTTTCCAAATAAAAGTTTGTTTGGCATTTTATGTTAATATACAGTATGTTTATATTTTCATGCACTGGTAATTTCCTTGAATTCCCTGTCTGTGTGTGTGCGAGTGAGTGAGTGAGTGAGTGAGTGAGTGTGTGTGTGTGTGTGTGTGTGTGAGCCAGGAAACATAGCAAAGTCCCCTCTTACAGAGCTAAGCCACTTGCTAAGTACAAGGCACACACACATAAACACACGCTCATGTACACACACTCACACGCACATAAACACATGGCAATGTAACACAACAGAAAGGTTACATGTTCACACAAGGCATTTCACATACACACACACACACACACACACACACACACACACACACACACACACACAAACACACACACACACAAATACATACATACACACAAATACATACATACCAGAATGAAAGGTTTTTTCTAAAACCATTAAAAATCAAACTGATCAAATAGAAAAGTATTAATTAATAATTGACTTAACAAACACATACACACACATGCAAACACAAATGTTACCTGTGAGGGTGAGCAGATAGCAGCTGCACACTAGCCACAGAAAAGCCTCCTTCATCCTCCTCCTCTTCCTCACTTCAACTCTCTCCTTTTCTCTTTTTCTCCCGTTCTGTCGCTCGGCAGTCCAACGCAACACTTAGCCAGTCCTTCTCTGCAGTAGGTGACTCCAGTAGGCTTCCAAGCTCACCTACCACGCATACTCTCATACACACATACCCTCACGCATACAAGCTGTCACATACACTCCCACACACACACACATTCAGACACACACACACACACACACACACATATCACAGCTATCTCACACACACACACACACACAGACACACACCTCTGTGACTTCTTTGATAACGGGGGGCGATACGCGCGTTTGCGACCACGTTGGCTAAGGCTAAGCAGGCCTTTCTTCAGGCGAACAGAGATCAAATCAAGCGTATTACCTTCTCCTTTCTCCTTTCTGCCATTTTTTTCTAGTCATGTGTGGGTGAGTGAGTGGGTGGGTAGGGTGGAGTACAGGGCGTTCTGCTATTCACGA
>NC_055974.1:24118423-24120923 GCF_018492685.1 Alosa sapidissima
GGAAAGAAAATGAAAAGATTAAATACATTAAATAAACTAAAGTAGGAAGTGACAAGCGAGAGAGAAAAAAATGAGGGTGAAAACAGCTTGCTGACTTTATTTTGAGTGATTTGGAGAGGTCAGTGGAGAATCACCCATTTGATGATTAGTGTGTAGGCACACAAAGAGGAGAACAGCACAGTCCCCCGCCCCCCCACCAATCTAAAAAAACAACAGAGCCCCCTTGTCCTGTTCTGTCACAGAAGCAGCAGCAACCCATTGGGTAAAGGGTAAGTCGACCCGTACTGAAGTTACAGTAACATTAAAGCAACACCAAAGAACTTTTCCTCTGTTGCACGCACGCTATTTGTTTATCCAGCAACGGCTTTGCAAATAACGATGTCCATAGACAAGGTAGAATATGTTGCATGATTTTATGAAAGTATTATGTATTGCGCCATCATGCAAGTCAAATGTGTAGTTTCTTATGTCTCATTCCATCGAACTACAAGCCCGCTACCCGATCTGGCAAACTTACATAGTGCGGTTATAGCCGATAGAGGGCCGCGAAGCGAATGCAGAAGTGCCGCTCACCCTGTTACGAGTTGATGAACCACGGAAACCATTTTGGAAACATTATTTTAAGGTACAAAAAAATCTTGGTGTTGCTTTAAAGTCGACTGATACTGTATTTAGCAGACAGTTTTATACAAAGTACAGATACTATATGTCCATCATCCACAGAGATGGGAAACCCAACTTCAAAAAGTAAAAGTCCCACCACATAATATTTGTTTCAACCATTCAGTAAAAAAAACAGTTGATTCTTATAAGCTCAGCTCTTAAGCTAATGTGTGTGAAATCCCCTGTTTTAGGTGCACAGGTAAAACCAGTACATGGCAGGAGTTTTACTTTCTGAAGCCAGGCTTCCCCATCACTGATCACCCATACTACACCACAGGAGGAGCATTCCATGGCATTCTATCCAGACAAATATAAGTACAATTATTATCATATCTTGACACCATTTAGTCTTAATTTAATCATAAGCAAACACTAGCACAACCAGAGACACTATTGTACTTCTAAAAAATGCATACTATAATTCCAAAGCCTTATTCTCAGCCTGACTAACCTCCTCTACATTTTCTAGAAGTACAGTATGCATACCTTTGACCACAAGAGGGCAGTGTGAGTTCAGGTCTTCAGTCAAACCATTAAGGTTAACACCTGATATGACATACTGATTTGAACACTGTGAAACCCAGGGTGTCAATTCCATGAGTGGAATCAGATGTGTTGAACAGAACATCTGTGGCTATAAAGGCCTACTGGGTGGTCTGTCTTGATTAAAGCTGTGCTCTTCGCTAACTGCTAACTGCTGTAATCCACTATGCCCTTTCATGTTTTGTTTTGCTGGTACTAGTTCCAAAGTGCCAGCTCACTGAACTACTGTGTGTGTTTGGCCTATTTGTGATGCTAGTGTTAGAACCACTGTACTCCACCTGCATTCTTCTCCACGTCAATCAGAGGTCAACCAGAGGTCAACCCAGGGAACTCCCACGAGCAAGTCTCTGTGGTATTTGAATGACACTATCAGACATGAGCCCCTTCAAATTATTTTGTGATATAAAAATATCAAATAATTTAAAACAGGTTATAAAAGGTAGACCTATGCAAAGCCAGGAACCAGAAGAGGTCATATTCACACACTTGTTCTGAGTGTGGATTGGTGAATACGAATCAGTCTGTAGGGTGTTCAAGTGGGTGGTGGTAGTGTGGTGGTGGTAGTGTAGTGGATAAAGAGCTGGGCTAGCATGCAGTACCCTGAAAAGTTGTGGGTTCAATTCCCGGCATCCACCGATGAGCAAGGCACTTAAAGGAGAATTCCGGTGTGATATTGACCTAAAGTGTGTTGAAACATGATACCGAGTGTGAACGTATGTCTCATAGCCCATCTCGGCTTGTCCCCTGCACTCCAAAATCTGGCTCTAGTTAGCCGATGCTACCAACAGCTTTTTCAATGGTGGTGCTTCGGCATCGGGCTAGCCATGCAAATAAATCACTGTTTTACACCATTTACGAGGCTCAATGTATCTCCACACTTCATTGGTAGACTTCCGAGGGCCCTGACATTTAAAACGAGACATTGAGAACTTTGAAAAAGCACTGGTACTTTACTTACAAGACGATTTATGCAGACAGTATCTTCACAAAGTTTAGCGTTTGCAGCCATCTTGAATTTAGTCATGATAAGTCGAGCGACGAGTAAGAATGAACAGGTATGATAAGGGATCAGATTCCAAAAAAAATTCTGTGGAAATGCATGGATTCCAGTTTCTTCCAGTAGCTGCAACTGGAATCCATGCATTTCCACTTAACCCCAAGTTGCTCCTGGGACAATAATCCCTTGTAATGTACTTACATTAAAAGTGTTTTAAGTAGATTAAAAGTGTGAAATTAATAAATTATTCCAGTACAGATACAACTTACTGTAGTCTAAGACATTGACAAAATAACC
>NC_055974.1:24125923-24130923 GCF_018492685.1 Alosa sapidissima
GTAGACACTAATTACATTAACAATAGCGGTTCAAACACACCTGGCTCCACCGGAAACAAATGAGGACACAGAGGGCCTTTTGTGTACGTAGCCTATTAAAGGTATAAGATGCCTTTTCGGGTGTTTTTGATGACTCTAGAGCTCCCCCTAGGGTTGTGGAGTCTTTATAGTTTACCTCATGGCTTGAGCCCTTCCCCCTGAACACCGTACACGTGCATTTGTTTTGGAGCCGAAGGACTAGCAACAGGCGAAGACAATCTCCAAAGAGCTATATCTACTAACTAAGTAACATTTCACGATACTCACGAGATGTCTCTGACTCGCCGTCAGCCAAATTGTACTCAGCGCGGCTGGTACTCCACCTGCGGGCCTCTGCCGGCTATGTTAGGTGCATGATTCTCCCTATTACAACTTTGTTTACCATACCAATTACTTTGCATTACTTTGCATTACTTTGAAGCTGTTATATTGAGGTAAAACTTGCTTAGTGCTGCTTTAACAAAGTGTCAGACAGAAGAGTTTTCCCATATCGGTCTGACTATGTAGTGGCACTGTATGCACCCTGCAAGAATGGGTAGCTTGATCTGGCCTGGTAGTGAAGAGCTAGTAGCAGTGGTGAACAGTAGCATTACACTAGGTCTAGGCTCACACTGGTGGAACTACACTAATAACATCACTGGCTTACCATCTGAATGTATTACCACACTAACAAACAATAGGGCATAGGTCAACAACAACAACAACACATTCAATTTATATAGCAGTTTTCTAGACACTCAAAGCTCTTCACAGTGAAGGGGGAACCTCACTAACCACTACCAGTGAATGCTCACCAGAGTCATCGCACACCAGCTTGACATCAGCAATCTTCCTTAGGGGCGCTAAAGCACCCGTACCATACCCGAGTCCAAGTGCCCACGGGCATCCGGGTTTGAGTCCGGCCCGAGCCATGTCCCAATCCCACCCCATCTCTCTCTCCTACTCACTTCCTGTCAGTCTCTTCACTGCCCTATCACAACAAAACACTGCACTGGTAAACAATGTGGAAAAGGACATCAAAACACATTCCTCATTTACTGTACCAGTTGGAAACAAATCAATACAGTAAGTTCAATTAAGAAAAGCGTGGGAGAACTTTAACAAGGAACATCAAAAAGACCGGCCTCTCTAATGCTATAAAAGCTTTTGAGTGTGTTATTATTTCAGTAATATGAAAAAAAAGATTATACACATTTTACACACTTTAACTGTTTCTACTGAGTTTTGCGCATCATTCATCCTAAGGACACCTTACCGCCAGTAGGGGGCAGTAGAGTGCCACGAGGGCCAGTTGAGTTGTGTTCTCACAGGATATCAGCTGTTTCATTCTAAAGGCACCTCCAACACACCAAACTTTTCTCTGAAAATGTGTGTGTGTATGTGTGTGTATGTGTGTGTGTGTGTGTGTGTGTATGTGTGTGTGTGTGTGTGTGTGTGTGCGTGTGTGTGTGTGTGTGTGTGTGTCTTAGTTTGTGTAGGGGTTCTGTTATTGCTTTCGCAGGGAAAAATACTCTAATAAACATCAAGTGTGAGTCCATCCACCAACAGAAAGGAGCCACGGGAGCAGTCAATCTACATCACCTCATGCATACATCTCCCTCTCCTGTCCACAGCGACGACCAATTACACCGACTCTAATGCTGTTTAGATTGACTGGACACTTCTCAATCAAGAGCCTAACAGACGATTGGTCATAAACAGACACTGTAGGAGACTTGTCCCTCCCAACAGCCATTTTGATTGGGACGGTAAAAAACACAGTGCCGGCGTAGAGCTCTCGCACGTCTCTCTGGAGTCGCCCCTCTCTACCTTCTTCTCTTTTTTTTCCTTTCTTCCTTCATCCCTCGTTCGGCGGAGGTGTGAGGGTGAGAAGGAGAGGCATATGACTAATCAGATGGGGCTAATTTGAAGAAGACGCGTCTCTGCTGGTGCCAAGGCTTGCCCTAAAACCAATTAGGAGGCCCAGGGAGAGGGGGAGAGGAGAGAGAGAGAGAGAGAGAGAGAGAGAGAGAGAGAGAGAGTAAGGGAGAGGGAGAGAGAGAAGGGTTAGAGGGAGGGGGAGAGAGGGATATACTGCTGCCTCATCGAATCCCATTAATCGAGTCTTTTCATCCCTCTATCCCTCCCTCTCCATTCTTCTCTCTCCCTCTCTCCATCTCTCCCCCTCTCTCTCTCCTTCCCTCCCTTTCTCTATCCCTGCTGCCCAGACTCCTTCCAGGACTAATGTGTTAAACCCGATTTGCGCTGATCATTATTATTTTAGTGATGATTTCTTCCTCTCATTTTACATCCACACTCTCTTTCTATCTCTCTCTCTTTCTCACTTATTCTCTCTCTCTCTCACTCTCTTATTCTCTCTCTCTCTCACTCTCTTGGCGACTTCATAGTTTAATTCCCTTGATGAGGTGGTTCAGGGGTAGGAGGGGAAGCGAGAGATTAGTGGAGATTCCTCTTTCTTCATCCTTTCATTCTTTCATTCTTTCTCTCCTCCCTCCTTTTACACAGCAGCATGTCAACGAGTATCTCACTCCAAGATATTAGAGTGTGTGTGTGCGTGTACGTGTGTGTGTGTGTGCATGCGTAATACAATGCATCAGAATGTTCCAGCACTTTCAGCAGATTCATACTTCAAGGTACATTCAGTGATTTTACTTGATTTCACATGGGTTGCCACACGTACTGTACTGGATTTTACAGGACATGAATTGTCCCAGTTTTTGGTGAAAATGAACTTATGAATGATGAATGACTTGGAATTTCTGCTAGTTTCAAATGAAAAGGCTATTCGTTTTTTTTTTCTTGGTTGGACATCAAATCCTATGTAGCCCATGTACAGACATAAAAGGCATGCTTTTTGTTGATTGACAGCAGAAGTATGGTTTACCTTATTACCTGGCAACTGCCACGCAATCACAGCTATGACCCCAGACCCCACTTTGTAGCTACACATGCCTGTCTAGTAGCTGCTCTGTGATGTAGAAAAGGACAGAAGCGGGAAAAGGAGTCCAAAGCGAGTGGGATAGTGTTGGTGTCAAGGAGTGCATCAGGACAATTATAGGAAGAGACCATCGGAAATGTTTCAACATAGGCTCCACAGAACCGCCACTCCCTCCATGCGCATCATGCACTAGGGCACCAAGGGAGTACCAAAGTGTACCAAAATGTTGCCAAATAATAGGAGAAGCTTTAATGCAAACTGCTTTCCACTCTTCGAGAACGTTTACAATGCCAAAATGCAACAACACCGTGTTACATGCAATGATGATACTTTTTCGGGTCCATGAAGCAGATATAACGTTACTTAGGCTACCGTAATTAATTGGAAATGGATCTGTAGTTCACACCAGAGAGAGAGAGGGGGGGGGGGGGGGCTGGCAGATTCCAGGTGGCTTGTCATTGTTGATATCTCCTTTTTAATATAAGAAACATATAACTGCTAACATGTCATGAGCTAAATTTAGCAACTTGTGACTTGACTTGGACTTGAACACTAAATGACTCGAACTAGGACTCGGACTCGTGCATTCAGACTCGCAAATTGAGATGAGGACTAGACTTTTTTTTGTAATATGCCATTAGGCTATAATTCGCAAGGGTGAAACCACGACACTTGCGAACGCACCTAAAGCATATAGCTGGAGCGCGCTTCCCTAAGAAGCACCAGGCAGCGCTACCACAGCAGTGGACAAACTCCTTTTAAAAGTTACCGCTCTCCCAACAACTTGCCAGTGTTTAAAATAGACATCATCCATGCACAGACATCATGTTTGCCACAAGCATGTTACACCATTGAAACATGTTTAAATAAACAGAGTAGGCCTATTATGCTGAATTAATGAATAAAACGCGAGTGAAATGGTTTGTGCGGTTTTCACGGTATGTGTGCACCCATCCGTTTCTACACACGCTAACAATACACACAGCGTTGGGAATGAATCATTTAGATATCTAATAACAGCAGGGCAGGGAGTGTACAGTAGTTATGAGCAGTAGAGTGAGTTCGAACGGTAAAATGCAAGTTCATAGCGGTCGCCATTAAGACACGCTGGTGAGGACGCGCCTATGAGCTGCGCCACAAGTTTTGTTTTTTGAAGTTTAACAACATGTATGCTTACTTTAGTGCTGGACTCTGACTCAACTTGATCAATAGGGACTCGACTCGGACTTGACTCAGACGACTCAGAGTACTGGACTCGACTTAGACTTGACTTGAATTTTTTTTTAATGACTTGGACTTGACTCGGACTTAGACTACAACACTGGCACCTACACTGTGTGATGTGTGCATCACATAAGATCATTTCTGTGCATAAAGCCTTGCTTTAAAAGAACACGGCAACATTTTGGAAAATTAGCTTATTTACCATCTCTCCTAGATAAGATGAGATGATACAGACCCTTCTTGTCTCCGCACTGTGACGGGCGGAGTGATTTGCATACAGAACCTGAAAAGTTCTGGTTTTACTTTAGCAAATCCCAAGTAGCAGTGCTTTGCCTGAACGAGAATATAGTTCCAAGTATGTAGATGCTCAGAAGTGTCTCATTTTACATTAGTATTTGTACATGTTGTAACAATACCACTCACAACATGTAAATAGGAAAATGTTGGAGTTCTTTTGTCACTTTTGGGAGCTACAGGTTAGTTGGCTCAGACCATCTTAATGAAGTATGCTAAGCTAATGCTAGACTAGGCTAATGCTAAGCTAACAGTGAGTGCTGAGTTACTGTAGGCACGAGACAAGAAGGGTCTGTATCATCTCACCTAACTTACCTTACTCGAGGAGGCGAGGACACGGCGAAAAATCTAATTTTCCAAAATGCCGTGTTATTTTAAGTGTTACACTGAAACCTCGCACCTGTTGGGCTTGGGGAAGATGGAAGCGTTGGTGGGTTTGCGGATAAAGTACTCATCGGCGTGGTGGCTGATGGATGAGAAAATTTCCTTTTTGGGCGGCTTCTCC
>NC_055974.1:24138423-24173423 GCF_018492685.1 Alosa sapidissima
AAGAGAGAAGGAGAGAGAGGAAGCAAGAGGGGAGAGGGAAGTTGATAGGGAAAGAGAGTGTAAGAGAAAGAAAGGAGAAAGCATATGCAAAGAAGAGTAGGATGACAAAAAGAAGAACGGGGAAAATGAGGTGAGAAAGATAAATAAATAAATAAATAAATAAATAAATAAATAGAAGGGTACAGAGGAGTGAAAACAAAGGTGGAGGGAGAGGAGAGATAGAATAAGAGAACAAGGTCAAGAGATAGGCAGAATACAAATAAATGGAATAGAGAAAGAAAACAACAGAGAGAGTGATGGGGGGAAGAAGACAAAGAAGAATGAGGAGAAGAGAAAGAGAAGAAAAATAGAGAACATGAGAGAGAGAGTCATTTTGGTAAATGTGTTCAATGCAAAGAGATTGTGAAGGGGTGGATCGATACAGTTAGCTATTACTGCGCCGCGTCACATCAAATGAGAATGTATCGTCCAGAGTAGAGGCGCCGACCCCACCGGCCTGGGTGTCTCTAAGGCTGGGGAAAGGGCCTGAAGCTGATGAACTCAAGGCAACTTTTTGAACAATGTTGCTCGGCAATGCTCCTGTTCTGGCACATTCCCGTTGATACTGGACCACATTCTTCTCTTCTGTAGAACTTATTAACTGTATTAAATTATCCATAAACTTAAATTATCATGATCAATCAATCAGAACACAATTAACTGGTTATGTGGTTGCCCAGCAACATTACTCAAAGTTGCCCTGTGTATCATCACCTTTACAAAAGCCACGTACATCCAGGGGCAATAGATCAGTGGACTATGCTTCCAGCACCATACATGCTACCTTTAGTTAGTATTTTTTTCTCTGCTGTAAGAGAAAAGATGGCTCCACAATATATTATCAGCAATTATTTTTTTTCATACCCATACCTAAACATGTTTACAAGTAACCTACCTAACCCTAAAAGAACAGTCAACACAACATCACTGATGGTCAAGTCAAATCAAGTCAAGTCAAGTCAAGTCAAGTCAAGTTTATTTATATAGCACATTTCATACACAGAGGTCATTCAATGTGCTTTACATACACAAAAGCAACAGTAATTGCAAATAAAAGCATAAAAGGGCAATAGTCAAAGAATAGTTTAAAAGGTAAAGATCATAATAAAAAAGAAAAGGTGTGTACTGCTGAAGCATGTCTGATAGGTATTTAGGTCCTGCTACATTTACTGATTTATAAACAAGCAGTAGTGCTTTAAAGTCAATTCTGTGGTGTACTGAAAGCTATAGTAGCGTAGGGACTTAAGAATTGGAGTAATGTGGCCAGTTCTTTTAGTTTTTGTGCGAACCCTAGCTGCTGCATTTTGCATCACCTGAAGCTGTTTGACAGTCTTTTAGGAAGGCCTGTGAAAAGCCCATTGCAGTAATCGACCCTGCTGGAGATACAGTAAATGCATGAATGAGTTTTTTCTAAATCGTGTTTTGACATCAGCATATTTTTTGAGGTGGTAAAAAACTGATTTAGTTATTGCTTTCATGTGGCTGTTGAAATTTAGATCACCGTCAATTAATACACCAATATTTTTAACAGTATCTTTTGCTTTCAACCCTTTTGTGTCAAGGAGAGTGGCAACCCTAAGTCTTTCCTCCTTTTTACCAAATATAATTACTTCAGGTTTTCTTTGTTCAGCTGAAGAAAAGAGACATCCTGTGTCTGTTCTGAGACATCCAATTGTTAATTTGTTCAATACACTGAGAAAAAGATCCTAGGGGACAAAGTCGTTTGGCGACAGAGCTAAGTAAATTTGTGTGTCATCTGCATAGCTATTATATGAAATCAAATTATTTTTGATGATTTGTCCAAGTGGGAGCATATAGAGGTTGAATAATAGTGGCCCTAAGATCGACCCCTGGGGAACACCACAGGTCAAGGACGTTGGAGCTGAGATACAGTTGCCGATGGCTACAAAGAAGCTCCTTTCTTGTAGATATGATTTGAGCCAGTCGATAACTACAGTATGCCTGTAAATCCAACCCAGTGTTCTAGTCTGTGTAGTAAAACATTGTGATCTACAGTGTCAAATGCTGCACTAAGGTCCAGTAGCAGTAGAACTGATGTTTTTACCTGAATCTGCATTGAGGCGTATGCCATTGGAAACCTTAATAAGACCTGTTTCAGTGCTGTGATTTGCCCAAAAACCAGACTGAAAGTTATCAAAATACCCATTTGATGTTGGGAAGATGGTTGATTACATACTACTTTTTCAATAATTTTGTCAATAAAAGGTAGATTGGATATGGGCCTGTAATTGTTTAGCATGGAGGCATCCAGGTTATTCTTCTTGAGAATTGGCATTACAACAGCTGTTTTCAGTGACTTAGTAAAAGTGCCAGACAGCAATGATACATTTACAATGTGAAGGACATCAGTTTTGAAGAAATTGGTAGGCAGAGTGCACTGCATGAAAAGTGTGATTTTCGTCACTATGCGGCACTGTAGATTGTCGTGGAAGTTCAGGTTAACGGCTGTTCACGGTAATTTGCAGGCAACGCCGAAAACTGCCATGAATTGTCAGAAATTGACGTGGGGGAGTTTGCAGGGAATTGCAGGGGGAGTTTTACCCCAGGTGACATTTTTCTAAAAGGTAAGAAAATCTCTGGTACAAATAGATCAGGCTCAGTATAGCCTAATTATAGACTCTTACATTTTAGCTTGAATTGATTTATTTAATTAAAGTATGCTAGATTACTGTGTATGCCATTAGCAATGGCAAATGTTATGTAAAAAAGATACACAAAATAATTTATTTCAAAAATGTGTTTTAATCAGAATCAGCTGGTAAAATGTGAATCAGAATCAGCAAGGTAAAATGTGCATTCCATGCAAACAACATTAGAATCAGAATGAGGGGTCTGCAGAGATCACAGTCTCCTAGAGCTCAACTACTGTGCATAGTGGCATGACTACAGTGACCTTTTCTTTGGTCTTACTTAAATGCACAGAGGATGTATTAACCACACATCTCCAAGCGATGCGCTCAACTGGCAGAAATGATGCTGGGTATGACGTGTCTGTTCCCTGCAAGCCCCAAACTTCTATTGGCTTTCCATAAAAATGTCTGTCCGGATGGGGATGAAGCCAGGAAACTTGTGCAATAACATGTTTAAATGCAGTACCCTTTGACACAACATTAACAACTATAAACTGCTTTATAATGGCTGGTCGTAGTTCTGCTAGAGGGTCAAGGATGGGTTCCTCAAAACTGTTAGTGTTTCCACACCACTTAGCATATACATATGCTGACCTTTCTGCTCTAGATCCATCGATTGAGTAAGTTACATTCATATATGTTAGCCGTTTGCATGTCATGGCAAAACAGTCAACATCAGTGACACAAGGGTACATCTGATGATACATTGTCCGGATTGGCTCAAGCCAATCCAAACTTTTCTCATCTGTTGTTCCTCGTTGGTGGAACACACTGCCAGTTCCTACAAGGGCAGGGACATACATCCTTTTCCACTTTCAAAAAACTCCTGAAGACCCAGCTCTTTAGAGAACATCTACTCTCATAGCAACACTTACAACAAGTCTTACTGATCCTAGCACTCACCAGCCGTTTTAAAATGACAAGTAACTGTTAAAAACAGCACTCACCGACGCACTTATTCTTACTGTACTCTAATGTTTCGAATTGTTTCGAGTTTCGAATTGTGAGATTTGCACAGAAAGGAGGCGTGGATGGGGTTTTGAACTTCTCTGTATCTCCATTTCACCCACTGAACTATCGTTATTCATCTATGACAAGGTAAACTCGGTTTTGCATTCTATGACCCCTTTAAACTGTCCTAAAATTGTGAGAATTGTTCTAAAACTTACTGTTTACCATGTTGTTAGTCGCTTTGGTTAAAAAGCGTCAGCCAAATGTAATGTAATGTAATGTAATGTAATGTAACATTGTCAACATTGCATGTCTGTCAGACACATCCAAGAATGTCTGGTGGAATGGAGACAGAGGCACCACTGTACAGTTTTCTAAGAAAAGTCGTTCTGCTGACACCAAAACACTGTGCTTCACATAAAGCATATCAGCTGTGTACATATATATATATATATATATATATATATATATACATTATTATTGGGGATCTGCCAACCAATCACGAGTGATTTTACTTGTTTGAAAGTTGTGGTTTCATCCAATACTGAGTAAGGATATTCAAGCCAGGCCTGGCCAGCCGCGGTTTCGCTGCATTCATATGCTAATTAGGGCCATTAGCACTCTGAAAGCTCTCCACATACGTCATTGTCCGGTTCCGACAATTTGTGGCACAGACAAACGGCGACAAGCGCGGGTTGCAAATTGTCGTCAACTACCGAAAATGAGGGAGATCTCCGGTCCTTTACGGGGACGAAAATCACACTTTTCATGCAGTGGTGTCTAAGCCACATGTGGAAGAGCTGAGATTCTGTACCGTTTTTTCAAGTGTTTCGTAGTCTATCAAGCTGAACTCTGACATCAAGTTAAGAGTACATTTTGAGAAGTCCCAGCACACAGACACACAGACACACACACACACACACACACACACAGACACACACACAGACACACACACACACAGACACATATACACTCACACACACACACTTCTTTAAAGAAAAACTAATATTTCATGTTTGATATTACAGTTTTTCTCGATTGCTTTTACCTGCTTAAGTAAACTAGAACCCACTTGGTCTTCATGACTACTTTCTTTGCACAGCAGAAGTCATCTCTTGCGAATGTGTTCACACATTTTCATTGGGTTCACACATTTCTCACACCCTTTTGCAAAACAGTTAACACAGGTATCATTCAAAAGCCCCAAACTCTATTGGTTTTCCCATGCTAAACAAAAGGAAAACATCTTTTCACAGGTGGTATAGATTCCTTGCATAAGTCTGAATCTCTGATACACCTTTGTGAATCCTTTGCACAATTCTTCAATCAGCAATCATTCATTATACATAAGAGATGTCTGTTCTGTGTTGCTATTTGCAAGTATGGATCTAATGCACATTTAGACAAAGTACTGTATTGCCTATTTGGTGGAGAAAACAGTACAAAAGGTGTTTACTGTAGGTCTATTTCGATGAAAAATGACAAGTTGTAGTTCAATGAAATTTACTGTATCTTGCTAGGTATTTACTGTATGTCTTACATGTCAATGGCAGTTACATCTTGGGAGGAATGAATAAATTCTTTTTTTATTCAGTACATTTTGTCTTTTCACAATTTTTTTCTGATAGGCCAACCAGAAAAGTGAGAAAGTAAAGGAACAGACATAGCAAAAATGCTCATTTTGAGAACTAGATTTTGCATTTTGTTGTCCAGTGTGTAATGATTGATTAAAGAATGTTTTTTAATTGGCAACAAGTTGTAGTGTTTGAAGGCAAGATTGGCTTTTGCTGCATGTTTTAAGTGTTTTGAGAGAATAGCAGCCTTTTGCAAGCAAAATGTGTCATTTTGTCCAGAGTGCTTTTGTTCAGACATGGGTGTTAACTGTTTTGAGAGTGTGATTTCAGAGTTGACACAGGTATCAAAACGATCGAGAAAAACTGTAAAACACAACTGCATGATCTTGTCCACTGGGGAAATCAGTGGTTGACACATGAGCGCACAGGCACCCAATGAGTTAGATTTCCACTCAAGAAGCTCCACAGAGAGTACTGGGTAGATTTAGCTTCAGCAAGCAGCTTGTTCTTAGAGAAAAAACACATATTGAGCTCTGTTCTAGAATCTTTGATTCAAAGTAAGCACATGTGGTTCACTGTCAGCCTGGCATGGGTCAGCATGGGGGAAAGCTAATATCAATACACATGCACTCGCAGATGCAGAGACACACACACACGCATGAAAGCACACACACACACACGCACACACACACGCACACTCTCACACACGCACACTCTCTCACACACACACGCACACACACACACACACACACACACACACACACACACACACACACACACACACACACACACACACACACTCTCTCTCTCTCACACACACACACACACACACACACACACACACACACACACACACACACACACACACACACACACTCTCTCTCTCTCTCTCACACACACACACACACACACACAAACACACACACACACACACACACACACACACACTCTCTCTCTCTCTCTCACACACACACACACACACACACACACACACACACACACACACACACACACACACAGTAGCTACCACTGCTGTATTTGGGTAGGTACAGTAGGGACTCCTAATACACTTTTCTTTTTTCTTTTCTTTTTTGGTTTGGGCTACTTTTGCCCTTTACTGTAACGAGAGCAGAAGAGACTACGACCTCTACTATGACCTCTGTATGACCTCTTCTATGACCTCTGCTATCATAATATTTACATGTGAAGAGCTATGACTTCTGAACACTTTTATGGTGGACTACAGGTACACACTGATGCTGTAAGAAGGAGCTAGCTGATCCTGAAGTAGCTACATAACTGGAGTGTGGCCGGTTTTACGTGAAAGTTGTACGTGTGATTATGAATACGTGCGCGTGTGTGCATGCGCGTCTGTGCGTGACTGTGTGTGTGTGTGTGTGTGTGTGTGTGCGTGTGTTAGGGCTACACAATTATCGCAATTGCAATCGTAATCATAATATAAACCAAACAAATTAGCTAATGGCAAAAGCTACAAATAATCCTGCACAGTTAATTTTGGCACATTTCTGATTTTTATATTAATTTCATTTATATTTATTTGGGTGTGCGTAGTGCGTCAGGAACACAAATTCTGATTGGTGAGCTTCACGGTCGGTTGGGGGTACTGTGCTTCTTGTGCACTGGGTGTGCTTACCAATCAGGGGTGGCACAAATTAAAGACACATTTGGAACACTGAACAGAATAAATTCATTTACATTCAAAAATCATATCGCAAATCGCAACACAATATCTGTCAGAAAAATCACGATTAGATATTTTCCCCAAATTGTGCAGCCCTAGTGTGTGTCTGTGTGTGTGTGTGTGTGTGTGTGTGTGTGTGTGTGTGTGTGTGTGTGTACGCGCACCTGCACATCTGTGTGCCTTTTTAATTGGGAGTCATTCTACTTAAGGGTAAGTATAGGTGTGGGTGTATATGTGTGATATTACTGGTGGGCTGAGCTTTTTAAAGCTGAGTGTGTGTGTGTGTGTGTGTGTGTGTGTGTGTGTGTGTGTGTGTGTGTGTGTGTGTGTGTGTGTGTGTGTGTCTGTGTGTGTGTGTGTCTGTGTCTGTGTGTGTGTGTGTGTTGTTGTTGTTGTTATTAGGGAGCCATTCTGTTTAATTGCCTATAAAGAAGTGATGAATGGAGCAGAGGGGATATTTACAGTGGATTTAATAGGACACACTTCACACACACTTCACACACACTTCACGCACACGCACACGCACACACACACACACAAACACACATACTGTACACACACACACACACACACACACACACACACACCCTAGTATATGCATAATGTGCATAGGAACTTGTAAATGCAGCAGCTCAGATAAGTATTGGTATGGATGTAACTGTGCTTGCTTGTTTGTGTGTGTGTGTGTGTGTGTGTGTGTGTGTGTGTCCCAGCTGACTAGTCCCATGAAATTAAAACTGGTTGTTTACAGCCACAACAAGGCGTGTGAGTTATAGACAAATTCAAAAGCATCTGCTTCCCTTAAATAGAGGCCATAACCTGAATTGTACTCTTTTAATAAGACACATGACTCCAGCTAAAAATAAACTACAGGAGGTGGGACTCTGCCTTATATTCTCTATCCCTGTGCCTCACACACACACACACACACACACACACACACACACACACACACACACACACACACACACACACACACACACACACACACACACACACACACACACACACACACACAAGCAACCACATGTAAGCCAGGAAAAAACGAAAATGAATACAGTTACATCCATACCAATACTTATCTGGGCTGCTGCATTTACAAGTTCCTATGCACATTATGCACATACTATGGTGTGTGTGTGTGTGTGTGTGTGTGTGTGTGTGTGTGTGTGTGTGTGTATGTATATACAGTATATACATATACACACACACACACACACACACACACACACACACAAACACAGTCTTTGTCATACACACATGCACACAAACACATACATACTTGTTGATGAGGACAACATCAGGGAGCCATACTTTTCCGGAAGCTACACGTAGCACTTTGATATTATCATAGCCCTTGGGATCCCAACGTAATCGATGATCGGTCCACTCCTAAAGAGTCACAAAGCAACAATGGGTGTAAAAAAGTTGTGCATATAATGTGTTTTTTGTATGCATGCGTCTACATGTGTGTGTGTGTGTGTGTGTGTGTGTGTGTGTGTGTGAGTGGATAACCCCATACCCCCATGATGTATTGGGATAAGCCCATACATCAGTCCAATATATAGACAAACACACACACACACACACACACACACACACACACACACACACACACACACACACACACACACACACACCTCAGGATAACCACTGTATCAGTTCGACACAGCCTGTGCTGGTGCTCCAGCACTGAAATCAGAAGTAAAGCCAGTTTATAATCTCATCAAATTACTTCACATTTTCCCTACTTCGCCATTAATTATCGGAGGGTGCAATATCTCAGCCAGTCCGTCCATGAATAACACCCACTGCATTTGCATAATTTTTCATTTTGCATAAATTGGGCCAAATTACGCAGAGTGTTTCTGAAAACCACTGAATAATGTGAGCTCCAAATATACGTTGCCATTTCAGCTTGCTAAGCCGCACCGAGACAGAAAACACGAACACAAACACACACACAAACAAACACATACACACAAACACACACACGCGCACACACACACACACACACACACTCTCACCCACAAACTCACACACAAACACACACGCACACACGGGTACACACACACGCACACATGCATTTCAGTTTGCTAAGCCAACATGAGACAAAACACACACATGCACTAACCCACCCACACACACACACACACACACACACACACATTGGAGAGCTGAACTCAAGGTTAGTGCTGACTAGGAGACCAAGGAACTCTGTAATTACAATCAACTAAGTACTGTACATGATTTGGTATTTTAATATAGCCACCAGTGATTACAGAATATACACTAAAAGCTGTTGCACAGTGTTGTCATTATCATTTTCTTTTTTTGTACTCAGTAAACCTTCTCTCAGCTTCAGTAAACAATGTAGACTTTCTGGAATGCCATCCAGTATGCAGTACGTGTTGCTAGCATAACAAAAAGTTGCACATGCCAAAGAGAGGGTGATGGGAGTCAAATCAGACACAAATGTTTTGTATGTGTGTATCAAGACTTATGTGTGTATCAAGAAATGTTTTGTAACTGTAAACATGGCATTACTTATAAACAGGAAATTGTCAATATTACAAATATGCACTACATTTGCAAATCTGTTCTACAGGTATGGATCTGTTTTACAGATACAACAGCTACATCCTACAGTTACACATATTTTACCATTACAAATATATATTATATAATATTATACATTCACATATATTATACAATATTATACACACAATGCTCTACATAACTAGCAGAGTGGCTGTACAATGTGGGACATAGTGACCAACAGTATCCTGCCTTAGTCTTCCCTTAAAGGGAATCTTAAGGTAGTGATGGGTTTCTGGGTTTTCCCAGAAGGAAAGCACATAATGGTAACTTACCAAGTTCATGATGACAATGGTGTTCATCTCCTCATCTTTCATGTTCTGTATAACACACA
Organism: Alosa sapidissima; assembly: GCF_018492685.1. NCBI lineage: Eukaryota > Metazoa > Chordata > Actinopteri > Clupeiformes > Clupeidae > Alosa > Alosa sapidissima. The sequence goes on from NC_055974.1 coordinate 24,148,273, forward strand.
CACACACACACACACACACACACACACACACACACACACACACACACACACACACACACAGAAAGACACAGTAATGAGGAAAGTGCAGAGGTCTTTGTACTGTACATACCACTAAACATTACCAGGTTAAAATAACATAATAATTCTGTTTGTGATATTCATTCATATTTGCAAAAGTTTAACACCAGTGCAAAATGTCATTATTTTTTGTCTGCTTCTCTGTATAGTATGTGAGCAGAGAATGCTTGGTACTTATACATACATACTAATCAATATCAGTTTGTATCCATATATATTGTGCAGGAATAATAGCATGTGACAGAGGACATGAATATGCTGGCTTTGGGTCTTAATCAGAAATTAGGTCAGGTCATATTTATGTGTTACACTAGCCAGAGAGAAAGCAACACAGTCTCTACTAATAATCCAATTTGCAAAATACTATTAATTGTGTACCCAATATACATATACCATAATTTCCCAACTATTAGCCAAGGTTTACACATTGATTTTGCAAAATTTCTTCAGCTATGAGGTTAATACACGGGAGCAGTTAATATGGTAATATGTTTATTTTTTAAAAAAATGTAACTTGCATAAAACACTGTCCTGCGGTTTATACACAATGCAGTTAATATACAGGAAACGACTATAGCTGGAATACTGTCCGAAGCATTGTTCTGTTCAAAGCAATTTACCCGTGAATTAAAAATGATTACACAGATTAGGGTTTAGTTTCTGTTACTTGCACTGAGAGCTATTCATGTTTATCTGTAAAACAAGAACCTTGTGCTCTTGCTCACACTAGACATCTGTGATTCCAACACATTTTGGAACACATTTACATGTTACAAATGGCAGGCTGTCAAGTACATTCATTCTGTTTATGTTGACTTAGCAGATGGTTTTACAAAGCGATTTACAACAATACTAAATTAAAACAACAATAATCTATTCCCAAAGGAGTGATTACGTAAGGCCTTTGTCACTCAAATTAGAGGCATGCAAATGCCAACAACACAGATGCAAACCTTATAAAACTGTATCTGATGATCCTGTAAGCAAACACCACTACACATCTATCTGATGAGGTGGCATCAGGAATCTCAAGTGGGTAAGTGGGGGCAGACTGGACTGGAATGCAACAGGTGACACAGGCTTCGAGATGACAGTGGGGGGATTTGCGAGCCATTTTTAGAAAGCTACTCTCATGCAGATGCAATGGAATGGGAATGTGACTGGAATTGGGTTTTCTTATGTATGGAACGGTGAATGTGTGTGTGTGTGTGTGTGTGTGTGTGTGTGTGTGTGTGTGTGTGTGTGTGTGTGTGTGTGTGTGAGAGAGAGAGAGAGACTGTATGTGTGTGGGCGGTTGTGACTTTATGCATTGGTGTGAGAGTATGAGTTTTTTTGTATGTGCATTTCTAAGTATATGTATGTACAATTTTGCACTTATGTGTGTGTACGTGTGTGTGTGTATGTGTGCATGTATGTGTGTGTATGTGCATGTGTCTGTATGCACATGTGTGTGTGTGTGTGTGTGTGTGTGTGTGTGTGTGTGTGTGTGTGTATGAGTGTGTGTGGGTGTGGGTGTGTGTGTGTGTGTATGTGTGTGTGTGTGTATGTGTACAGTATGTGTATATGTATGTTTATGTGTGTGTATGTGTGTAGTGAAAAGAGAGTTGGGGCTGAGCACCGAGTGATTGTTTAAGCAGGGCACTGCCATGCCTGGCTATTTAAAACCAGTTTAGGAATGCGAGCGGAACAGCTGCCTAAGTCCCCCAGTTCCAGCAGAGAGATGACGTCCGGCTTTGGGTGAAACAAAGGGGACCGTCCTTTAAAACAAATCCTCACTGCAAATGCACTGCAGTGTAGAGGTTGAGGTTAGGATGAGTAGAGTGGTGAATAGTTTGAACATTAGGCATGCGGAACCTGACTTGGTGACGGAACACTGAATGGATCTGATTTCAAAAGGGTTCCGCTTCCGATTCCAGAATGTTGGCAGACTAGAGCCCATGTGACTTCCTCTGTAATGTAGACGTGACCTTGATTGGGGTTTAGTGTTAGTTGTGTGTGTGTGTGTGTGTGTGTGTGTGTGTGTGTTTATGTGTGTCTGTGTGTGCAAGCATATAAGTGTATGTGCATTAGTTACTTGGGACTTAAAGTAGAGTGACAGGAATACTTTGACCTGGTGCGAGTCTCTGTCTGTGTGTGTGTGTGTGTGTGTGTGTGTGTGTGTTCATGTGTGTGTGTGTGTGTGTGTGTTCATGTGTGTGTGTGTGTGTGTGTGTGTGTGTGTGTGTGTGTGTGTGTGTGTGTGTAGGAGAGAGTGGAAAGTGACACTACCATACTAATTTCAGATGTGTATTCCTGGCGTATACAGCACATCCGGTAAATTTAATGAAGCGTCCCTGCCTCCCAGCTTGACTCTGAGTCACATGTAAAGTCAACAGTCAGTGAGCAAGCGCCTTCCTGCCCAGAACTATCAGAAAATGAAGGAGGGCAGCAGAAGCTACTAAACTGCCAGACACATTAGAAAACACCAGAAGGTCTGAACAAGAGTAATTTGGAGAAACATAATTTACAAGAGATAGCAAGTCACACAGAATTTAGAAAGTCACAGTTTCTTTTACATTTCATGAGGATACCTAGAGGATAGCTATTGCTCTGAATTCAGAAAACAAAGTAAAGCTCACTCAGAGGAAATTATTCAATTATTATATTTCATTAAAAAGTTTATTGAGAGTCACTATAAGTACTTGGCATGTGAATGTACCACCAACAGTGTTAAATGCATATATGTGTAACTCAGTATGTGTGTGTGTGTGTGTGTGTGTGTGTGTGTGTGTGTGTGCTGGGCTCATACCAAGGCAACGAATGACGCTAGAACCATGCCCACCCGAACCACCACCTTCTGGTCAGGTCGCTCCGCTGGCCGCACCTTAAGGTTGTATCCCGTAAAGAGCTGCTTCATCAGGTTATTCTCCCCCTCGGTAGCCCCTGTTGGAGGAACACAGTTCATGTCTCCTTACTTGTGCTTCTTGCTAATGATTATCTAATGCAACAGCTTGCATCAACATGACATGTTTTGTTATTGTAGGCAAATAAAGATGGTTGCCTTTTCGATTTCGTTTTGATAGTAGGTTATGTGATCAGGGGAAGGCCAGATGAACACACTTCACCATTGGTCTGAAAAGGCTATGCAATACAGTATGTTGTTGTTTTTGGTCCATCACCGAAAATCTCCTTGCCAATCTTAAAGAATTGCCTTCCATTGCTTTACTGCACACCCGTTGTCTCAAAAAAGCCCAGAACATTATAAAGGACACCCACCATCCCGGTCACTGCCTGTTTGAACTGTTGCCTTCAGGCAGGCAGGGATAAATTACTGCACGGGCCTACCGGGCCCAGGCCCAGGGGCCCAAGGGGTCAGGGGGCCCTGAAGCCCAAGCCTTTGCATGGAATCATTGCCTCAATATCAACAAATCAGGATGTAGGCTATGAATCTGATTGAATTTAGTATTGGCCATCGCCAAAATGTACCAGAATACAGGAAATCACATCAAACAAATGAAACATTTTCTGGGGGAGGACCCCCAAACCCCCCCCTCCCACATATACAACAATTAGTAGGGGGCCCTTAATACATCTGGGCCCAGGGGCCCGAAAGTTCATAATCCGCCCATGCAGGCAGGTATCCTCAGACGATACAGATCAATTAACGCAAGGACAAATACACTCAAACACAGTTTTTATCCAACTGCAATAACCTCAATTCTGCAAAAATAATGTGCAACATAGAATCTGATATCAAATGGATCAATGCAACGACATAAAGTATGCATGTCTGAAGATGTTGTAAGTTCATACTGTTTTTATGCAATGACTGTGTGTTCATACTGTTTTTATGCAATGACTGGGTGTGTATGACGTGTGTGTGTTTATGTATGCTGCTAATGCTGTTGTATGTTTCTTTTTATTTTATTTTATTTTTTTGACACTAGTGCTTCAATTATATTTTTATAGACTCTATGATGCACTGATTGGAGAACACTTTAAATTTTATTGTAGGCTACCTGTGACTGACAATAAAGACCTTTCTATTCTATTCTATACACCTACAGGTAGTAATACCTGGTTACACATTTCCATCATGGTTGAATCATAACCATGGTAAGATTTCTGTTTAGGCCCTGGGCATCACACTTAGAGAAAGTTCATGTGGTAGTCATGTAGTACATGTTAATCTATCTGGCAGCTATAACTCAAACACTTTGAATGAGGTCCACAACGTCAGTCAGTTCGGAGAGCTTTGGTTCACAGAAGTGGGTGGAATGAGGCCTTGACTGTGCAGAGAAGGGTGCTACAACATTTACGCCATTATTCTCCTGTCTGGGTAACGGATATTTTTATGCATAACTCCTGTTTTTCAGCTTCCGGAAGGTTAAGAGCATTTATAACCGGCAGGTCTGGCGGTGTCGCATTTATCAAGTCTCACCACGCAGCGGCCCTCCGGGATCCCAGCTCTGACAAGAACAAATGACAGCGATCACCTCGCGCGCCACCTCCATTAGCAACGACTCGAACAGCCGGTAACGGCGCGTCAACATTTCAGGTGGCTTCTTCCCTTTGGACTAACCGAGGTTAGGTGCCAACTAAAGTGGAAATGTGTGCCTCCTATGCTTTGTGCCTTAAACTCTTTACTTCTAAGAAAAGGGTAATGTGCAAACCAAGACTGACTAAATTAATGTTTTCAAAATAACCAATGTTGAAAGGTAGCCTACTGTAGGCCTACCTAAAGGTATGCATGTCGCTTCTTCCTGTTAAGAATTCTCCCAACATGGTAAACTAAATGAGGCCTTACGGAGATGCGCCATCTGCTGTGGTTGCACCGGAGTTCTCCCGTAGTCTCCCCACAAGAAGTTACAAGTAATTACTGTCATTAACCTTTCACTGACGTTTTTAAATTACCTCCGCGTTCCGACGTGCGAAGTAGCTGCTCTGTTTTTGTCACTGTTTCTAGGGGCTTTTAAAAAGAGCAAAACATGTATACTACACTGTTCCAAACATGCATTTTGGAATGTAAGAGTATGCTACCACAACTTAAATGACTTAGGAATGACACATATTCCATCCTCGTTCTGACACTAACGCAAGAGTCGAAACACTCCGTTAATAAAGTTTAACTTGTCGTTTTTAAACAGTCCATGGTATTGGATAAATTGTCAATGTCCTACTGAAACTGTTAGCAAGGCAAGACTAGGCTACAGTTCGGTTGTGAACTTTGTAGACAACTTACCTCCAAGACAACACAGACCATACAAGAAGCAAACGACGAGGAATACATCCGACGCCTTCATGGCGACCCACAAATATATCGATTTGGCTCCACAAAAACGTGTATTGTCCCGCTGTGTGTTAAAGCTTATAGTATTGTTTTGAGTCAAATGGTGTGCTACCGATCATCCGCGAGAGGCCACGGCTCCTACTGTGCGCTCGGGTTACAGGCTTTCGGGTGGACAGATGGATAGAGGTCGGCGCGCGCCTCGCGCAGACAGGACAAATGTCTGCCGTCAGCTGCGGAAATAATATCACAACTTTTATGTGGAAAACATAGAGCTCGTTTTTATTCCTGAGACAAAAAGATACAACCATCGTCACTTCTAACAGACAGTGGTTTGCCTTAATTATGAACCTTAGCAGTCTAAACGCTGTTTGATTAAGTTAGGGATGTATGAATGGGCACAGAATCAGATAGCGTCAGAGTTTTCCTCGCTGTAAATTTCGAGTATTTGTTGAGAATTTCTCATGTGGCGTTATCATCAGACACCAGTCAATACGAGGCAGGACGTTGTCTGAAAATGAGCAAGATTGTGAATAGCCTATATAAATGGCAATGTATTGAAACAAGTAATTCAGCCTGTTTATTACTTGAATATGTCTATTCTTGCTTGAATGGCCTATCAAATTTTCATTTGACACCAATTTGGATGCTCTATGTTTTGACATTATTTAGCAGTTGTACCTCTGCCTAATTCAGATGTGTAGGTCTATTAATTAACTTGAATTAATTTACTAAATTGTGCACTCATTTCTCTAAATTGTGCTCACATTTTATTTGTTTTAAAATAGATGCACAATTTAGTAAAACGCAGCACACAAATAAATAAAATGAGTGCACTACTATAGTAAAATGAGCTCACAATTTACTAAATTTGGCACACAATATATTAGAATGAGTGAAGAAATTAGTAAAAACAAATGCACATTCTCTCGAATCCATAAAGAATCTTGCAATGACACCTCCCAGGTTCCTTGGGTTTGAGGTTCTGCCAGGATAATTATGTGACTGGAGTGTTTTGGACTTGGAGCCCACTAGTGCAGTGCTTTTCAAATGCCCTTACTAAGAGTTATTAATACAAATTATTCATGGTTATCTCGATAATGAAATTAAAATATGACTGGAGCTTTTTAAAGCTGCGATTTATGCCGATGCTGAAGTCTTCTGACTCGTTTTAAGGACTTTGGACGGAGGAGGACAGGTTAAATTGTGCTGTGCTCACATACGTCGAATAAAGTTGTGAGGAAAAGGTCCACACATAATGGGCTCTGGCAGATATTCAATTGAGTCTGAAGCTGTGCTGGAACCGAGGCTCATTGCTGGAGGGCTGGCTTTGACTGGCTGAGACTGAGGCTATTGCAGGGGTCTCCAACAGGTAGCTCATGAGCTACCAGCTCCCCACCTGTTTCTAAGTAGCTCTCCAAAAGGTTTGAGGAGGATGTTTATACATCTGATAATCCAGTCACTTGGGAAACATGCTAAAATTCCTATTAAATTATATTCACAGTCTATAAAAAGGGAAGGTAAACGAGTTAAAAGGAATCTTTAAAAAGCATACAAATCTTATTCAGCGGTTTGTATGTGAATACATGGCATGCTACTACTAACATAAAAGCTCTCGGCCATGTCCATTTTGTAAAAGTAGCTCTTGGAGGAATAAAGGCTCTCGGCCATGTCCATTTTGTCAAAGTAGCTCTCAGAGGAGACCCCTGGGCTACTGCATCGGCGTCAACACCTGAACCCACCTCTCTCTCTCAACCCGCACCAGTGGATGTTCCTCCATGCTGTCTGATAGATTTATGCTTTGTGCCTTCGATGGCACCATCGTCTGGGCTCATTTGATTATAGTTATAGAAAGCTAACCATGAAAAATGAACGTGACAGTTATCACAACTCCTGTTCTGAGCTTCTGTGGACATTCATACAGAACTCCCAGTTTATTTTATTAATTACTGAGTGTGTGACAGCAACATAAGTCTAAGTCTGATTGTTTGAGTCATTTCCGGAATGAGGAGTGAATAATAAAGTAATTTATGCTCTTATGTGTGGCTACAATAGCAGAGCAGACAGATTAATAACAAGACAAATGAACAAACACACAAAAGACCAGCCTCTTTTTTTACAATCATACAAATATATTAGTTTTATTCAATAATATCTAATAATATGTCTCCCTCAGACTGTGTGTAAGTTATTATAGAAATAAATACTGATCATATTTCAAATGCAGAGGCAGGGGGAATAGTTTGTAGGAGTAGATACTAAATATTGAGTAGGAGTCACTTTTTATTTTTATGTGTCCAGTAAATGTTGGTGCATGCATGTTTTTTTTTCCTTCCGACTTTCCGTAGCTCCATATGTTTTTCTGTCTGATGTCTGTCTGTCCATCCTTGTCTTCCCAGCTGCACGTCTCGTTGTTGTGTTTTCTCTGTGTCCTCCTTCAGATGGCGTTCGGTGCCCCTAGATGGCGACTGACCCGTGTGAGGGAGAGAGAACTGGGTCGGGGGCCGGGTCCAGGCCGGATCAGAACAGCATGTAGACCAGACCCAAGCCCAAAAGTCAGCTGCCGTAAGGGTGTTGCTATGTAGGTGTATGACACAATGAAACAAGTCTCATGTTCCGTGTGGAGGTTTAGTCCTGTTTGCTTTTTTTTTTTCTTCTTTTGTTTTTAAATCAGTGGTACAAAAATAGTGTCATTGTGGCTTCGGCTGGAAGACTGCTTTGTCCTTTCTTTGTCCGCAAGACAAGACAAAAAAAGGGTGCTGTGGAGATTCTCTCTCTTGTTGTTTTGGAAGACTTTGTTACAATAACTTGGATCATCCATGCAGTACAAAAAGTTTAGGGGGCTGCCTATACAAAGTCGACCCCTTGCCATAGAGTATATCACACACATGGTTATAGGTGTGTGTTTGTGTGTGAGTGAGTGAGTGTGTGTGTGTCTCTCTGTGTGTGTGTGTGTGTGTGTGTGTGTGTATGCACATGTGTGTGTGTGTGTTTGTGCAGTCCACAAATCTGCAGGAGATCCTAAGAGGTTCAAAGGTGTTTGACTCCCCTACGCCAGCCCCCTCCATTGCTGAAAAATGGTTCAGTCTGCCTTTTGATTGACAGCCCTTAGATTTGAGATGCCAATGGAGAGAATAGCCCCACTGGTACAAGTCACTGGCCCAAGTTTTCGTAGTCTGTTTGTTTGTTTGTTTGTTTTGTTTTCATTTGTTTAATGATACCCCCAACCAACCAAAATTGTCCAAAGTATGATCATCATGATCAAACTTGCATCGACGGCCAGAAATTCACAGGAAATGGCTCATTTTTGACACCTCTCTGATAAAAGTAGCTGTGTGATCCCTTTTGGGAGAGCTGGTAGCTTTGTCCCACCCCTAACCAAGACCCCTCTCCCTTCCCCACACAGTCTAATGCTCCAATACAAATAAATGGACTCATGGGGAACAGCCTTAAAACAAAACATGAACTCTGAAGTCAAGTCTCCATCGTGCAGCCCTTCACAACAGTCACAATAGCCTACAACAGCTGGCGACAGACGACAGGTGACAGCCCGATGACATAAGGCGAACATCAACAACCGATTCACCCGCCCACCCACCCTCCAGCCCACACCCTCCCAGCATAAGACAGCACAGGGCCCTTTCAGATATAGTTTTTATTTTATTTTATCAAAGACAGCCTAGCTGTGTGGCTCTGATAACCTCCTGGCCAGCACCTCTACTTGGCTATGCATTCCTCCTCCTCAATTTTTCAATATATACCTTTTTTTAACATGGCTAACCACCAAAGCAATAACAGGGCAATAAGAATAGTGCTAAACTTACAAAAGGATGGCAGCTGACTGCAGAAGGGACCTGACCTGAAGTCTGGGCCGTACAGTGACACAATTTATCAATCAACTGTCAAAAATTACTTGTGAGCCTAAAAATATTTTAAAAAATAGGGTGACAATGCATAAAAGTGGCTGTAATTCCTATACGGTTAATGCAATGTTTTGGTTCAACCCCTTAAATTAAAGCAGAAAGACTTTGACTTTCAAACACATTTTGATTGTTTTGTTTTAGATTCGCTCTGGTGATGCACAGAGGCAAAATCACAAAGAAAATGTTTCGCTGTCCAAATACTTGTGGACCTAACTGTGCCTAGCCCAGATCTGGCATGAGTCTGGCCCGGACCCGGCACAGGCCTGGCTCGAGAGTCAGCTGTTTGGATCCCTGCATGGCAACTCTCCTCAGAAAGGTCACCTTACAGAGAGATAGATAGAGAGAGAGAGAGAGAGAGAAGCGCTATTTGATCATTGCTGCAGAAGCAGCCTCATGTGTGTGCGCTTGTGTGTAACACAGCGGGAGCAAAAGGCAGGAGAAGATGGAAAGGGGGGGGGGGGGGGGTGCAGGAGGTGTGTGTGTGTGTGTGGGGGGGGGTATCTACAGGAGGGGACGGGGGGGGGGGGGGACGGGGGGCAGTGACATTCACAACAGGGGCTTTTACGCCAACCTGTCCTCTACAAAGCCCCCAACCAACACCAGCTCCCATTTGAATATTAGAATATCTGAGTGAAGGGATCGCTCGCTTCGGAATATTAGAATATCTGAGTGAAGGGATCGCTCGCTTCGGAATATTAGAATATCTGAGTGAAGGGATCGCTCGCTTCTGTCGAGACACATGAGGGATGTGGAAGGTGTTTCTCTCTGTCTGTCTCTTGCTTCCTCTCTTCCTCTTTTTTCCCATTTATTTTCTGCTTCCTCTGCTGCATTGCAGATGTGTGTGTGTGTGTGTGTGTGTGTGTGTGTGTGTGTGTGTGTGTGTGAGGGGGGGGGGGGGGGGCTACACCTCAAAGTGATGCACACAACAGCAGTTCACTCAAAAAAAAGAACAAAAAAGAAAACAAAATCAGGAAAAAAGCAAATATTTTTTGATAAATAATAATGACAACACAACACACACACCCTAAACACACACACGCTAAGGTTATCTTTCAATTTGAGCACACTTGAATACATAAGAAATAATCAGATACATCACACAATTGTATGCTCCTTATCCGATAGTTATTGCATGAGTTTGCATTTTGTTAGATATACTGTAGGCCCACCATAACAATGTAGACAGACAAGCATTCACACACACTCCGACACACACACACACACACATACTCCACCCATGTAAAGCATGTGACTTACAGAAAACACAGCTATGGACAAGAGGACACCAAACAATATAGCTTGTGTCTATTGTATACATGTACAATAATATCCACAACCATATAAGACACGGTATTTCTCTCTATCTCTCTCTCTCTCTCCTTTACTACATCCATCACTCCCTCTCTCCTTCCCTCTACATCTCTCCCTCCTTCCCTCTCGCTCTTGCTCTCTCTCTCTCCCTGTCTCTCGCTCCGTCGCTTCCTCTCTCTCCCTGTCCGGGAGGACTCCAGCTGTCCCATGATGCATTTCTCCCTCACTCAGCAACCAGGGAAGTCCTCTGAGAGGAGAGGCATGGATGCAGCTGAGCGCCCGAGGGAGCGGATAGCTGCCTCCAAAATGCCATCACTTAACCCTGCTTAATATCCATTAGTGTTATGTCTGATAGACACTATATACAACACACACACACACACACACACACACAGACACAGACACAGACATACTTGCATACAAGCACACAGACAAAAACACATAGACACAGACATACATCCACACACACAAGTACACACACACACACACACAAAAACACAGACACAGACATACATCCACACACACAAGTACACACACACACACACAAAAACACATAGACACAGACATACATCCACACACACAAGTACACACACACACACAAAAGCACATAGACACAGGCATACACGCACACACACACACACACACAGATAGGAGAGTGAGTGAATAGTGACGATACATAATTTTGTGATGATGAAAGTGATCAGGGTTAGAAATTGTTTAGAATCGCTGACGGTATCTTTAGTGAGCAATGCCTCCTCATGTGCAGATGAGTCTCACCTCGACCCGCTGTCTGTCATATCTGTGTGTGTGTCCTCCTATTGCATTTGATGTGAGTGGATGGTGGGCGGTGAGGGACAAACTAAGGTGACATGCTTTATCTCAACACTCAGAACAGGCCTCACTCACCAGATAGAGAACAGATAAAGGCAACTCACAGCAAAAAGCAAAAACTCATACCTCCGAGGGAAACTATCAAAACAGAAAGCCAGGCTGCCAAAACTCACATAGAAGATATAACAGCATATTTTCAAAAGGTCAAACAAACATTACAACACACTCTTCACGCCTGGTGCAATAAAATACTTTTGAAAGACACACTAGATATCTCATGCCCTGCTCAATATCCATGAAAGTATTTCCTTGGCTCTTTCATAATATCCTCCTAAACCTTTATGGATTTTTATTTCTTACCATTCCTCTAGACCCACAAGTCTCCCCTGGCATGAATTTGCTATTACTGTATAATAACAAGCAGATGAATATGGCAGGAGGAGGGACACACACACACACACACACACACACACACACACACACACAGACCGTATGCTCACTCGGAGACGTGAAAATGGCCGCCTTGGTACAACATTAAGGGCCAAGGTAGCATCAGGAGCATATTGCTGCAGTCACATCGTCCGTTTATCACTATGATGGTAATAATCGTACGCCATTGTTTTTCTGTTCCTGAGGCAGGCAGCCTGGGTGTCAGGAAGACATGAGTGACGAGAGAAGGAAATGCTTTTAGATGAGTGTTTTCTTTCAGAACAATCAGAGGACTCCACCATTTTATCCACCAAATGGTACCATGTGTACCATTTTACACAAAGTCCTCTGTACACAGTACACAGAGTCAGAGTCACAGACTGCAGATGTGAACTAAATGGCTCGCTTTTGAAAAGAAACTGGAGTGAATGGACACTGTGCAATACTAGTCTGACGAGAGGACAGACAGACCATAATAAACAACACCTAACATACACACACACACACACACAGGAGGAATCACAGCAAAGAAACAACCAAGAAACATCCAAAACAGGCTCCGGCCGTGGTGCAACTGCTGGGGCACCTGCACCGTTTGCCGGGGACTCGGGTTCGATTCCTGCCCCGTGGTCCTTTCTGGATTCCACCCCGACTCTCTCTCCCACTCACTTCCTGTCATTCTCCACTGTCCTATCACATTAAAGGGCATAAAAAAAGCCCTAAAAATATACTTTAGAAACATCCAAAACACAATAAGGCTGTCTGAATATCACACGTCACACAGCTGTTCTGGAACCGTTGGCCTGTCTAGATCAGAGCCTAGCCATATCTGGGCCATGTGTCTCACGCTATGGTCAGCGTGATTGATCACAGATTAAGGAACAATAATATTGCATCAGTTAATTCAACAGTGAGCAAGCTTTGCTAATGCTAATGTCATTTGACTTTAGCGGAAGAAAGATGCTGCATCTTACAGCATCTTAAAGACAGGCTGAATGTAGCTGAAGCGTGTCGTTCACAGAGTGTATGATGCAATAATGAGCTTTATCAATGGAACTGGCTACACCAGATGTGGTAGCGGCATGTACATTCGAAAACATTTGACCATTCTTTCTAAAACAATTTTTACGCTTCGCGAATAGAACACTTCAATTGTGCACCCAGTGTAGTGCCAGACAGCAGCGAATTCTTAGTAGGCTCTGGCCAGGATTTGTGTCAGATTAGGCTCAAATCTTGCACAGAGTGACCTATATGTCTGTATTAGGGCTAATGTTATTGTTTGCACATCTGAAAAACCTTAGTACGCTCGGCATCGACATGATTTTGTGACCACATGGCCCCTACGCTACAAGGGAACCGACTGCACAGTTTCCAGGCCGACTAGTCTCGCTATCACCAGACCAAGCTCAATCTTTTAAGATTGAACATTGGTCTGGGGAGTCTGCTATGTATTTTCTATTGCACAAGGGGCGTGATCAACAGGCATAGTTCAAATGACTCTGTACGCAATTGGATAGTCATTCGCCAATCTGACCAACGAACCAGGTGACGTTTGCAGAGCAACACGAAAACTCCAGGCACGAAACTGGCTGGAAACTTGTCAACGAAACGTATCGCAAAAGCACCAATTTCCGCCCCTTTCATTCAAAAATTCTAAAACAAAGATGATTTTTAATACTTCAAAATAACATTTGATAAATTAACCTTACATTTTTCAGTAGCCATGGGTGTGTAGATTTGAACAAAATCTGGTTTGGTTCTTAACGGGAGCATTTACTGCCTTAAAAGTCCGTCACAAAATCAAAATTCCACTGGAGCTCCAAGCGGATTTGTACACGCACCCTTACAACAAGGTTTACAGCTCTTCGAGATACACTTATGGGGTGGGGCTTGCGTTTCTTTAGAGATCAGCCATCTTGGAGGAAAATTAAGTGACAAATACACTAAAAGTGACGTTCCATAGCATCGAACGATTTTTGCAGGTAGTGCAAAAAGAAAAACATGAAAGTGAATGGTATTTACACCCACTCGATCAATTTGTTTGCTAACCTAAAAAATACATTGAGCATCGTAGAGAGGTTAAAGAGAATTGGATTGATGGTCGTGAGAGAGACTTTGCCGTCGCTTCTCTATCGTCATCGTTTTAAATCTACCAATAGCGCGCCAGGTGGATAAGCCAGTTTGTGATTGGTCCCGGCAAAATTGTAACGGAAGCAGCAGAGAAAGATGCACAGGTCTCCAGCCTGAGCTGCAAGGCGAAAAAGAAATCGCCGGCAGATCAGGCTGGGTTTACCCAGTCTACAGGCCAACTAGACAGAGAAATAAAAACAACTATTGTCTGCAGCTGTCTATGTGCGCGTCCGCAAGGGAGCGTGATGAAGGCCTTAGGTTCAGCCCTTAGTTCTCCTGTCTGTGTTTGTGTAGGGTACAGCACAAACAGTGACACCTGCAGTGCCTGAAGTGAGAGAGGCAGTGTGTTAACTCAGGGTTAGCGACATGGACTGCTCCAGATGTGAACACCAAAGAAAGAACAAAAAAAATCAATGAACACGTGCAATGAAGGTATTAACGAACAATGGAGAATGATCAATTCATTTTACTATTCCTATTCCTGGGAAAAGAACGAACGAACACACACACACACACAGTCACACTAATTGCGAGAACTAAACTTGTGCTCAGTGCTTTGGAGTCTATTGCAAATCATTCCCCTGGCCTTTGCAGATACGAAACTAAGATAGAGAGAATCACGTCGGTCTCCCACAGATACAGAGAACCTAAAGACCCAAGACAAAGTGAAGGGGGGCGGGGGATCAGTGAAATAAAAAGCATCTATCTCTTTGCCTCTCCACTAATTGGACTTGTGAAGATTTAGCGTGAACGCTAACAGGAAGTAGCGGGTCAGATTTGTAAAGTTAATAGGAGGAACGAGCCGCCCTAAGCACACCCCGCTACCCTCTTATCCCCCAACTCCCCACCCACCCCCGCGAGGAGAAATACATCAAAAAACCAAAGACCAATTTAGCAGTTTAATGGAAGTCATTAGTCTGGACGTAGGGTGGTAGTGTTAATCACTCTACAGTCGTAGCCTTGGAGACCTCCATTCGTTTTCCCTCCCTTTCTTTCTTTCATTCACTTTTTCTATCCTTTCTTTTTCTACCCTTCCCTTTTCTTTTTTTGCTTTTAAGCATCCTGCCTTTACTCCTGCAGGGACTGTACAATCAAGCATCAACTGAAGGGAGAGAAAAAAAAAAAACTCTTGAAGATTAAATTGTGACTGTATGAGTCAGATTGAGCTTGAATTAGTCTAGAAGGGATTGAAGTGGAACTTTTTATAGTTCCAGGTGGATAAGAACTTTCTTCAAAGGTTATTTCTGTTAGTAAATGGGGGGATAGGGGGCATATCACAGCTTTTGTAGGATAGAAGACACAGTCAAACAAGCCCTCTGAGAACCTTCAGCTCTTCAGAGCAAGCTGAAGAGGCAATGTAAAAACACCAGCAACACATCACACCCAGATTTAGTGTGGGTTAGGGTGGGCCAGGTTCATAGCTGGACTGGGCACACTAGCCTATTGTTTGAGAATAGCCCTGATGCACGGTCCGGATATCATCAGCCAGAGTAGCAGACCAAGCTCCTTATCCAAAGCATTTGTCTGTTTATTGCGGATGGTCTCAATCTGTTGGCTTTGTTTATCCCTAGAGGCCAATGACATATAAAACAAGTATTACCACACACGTCCCCAAAGACACCAATATGTCTGTCTTTCATATTCAGACCCCTTCAGGCAAACAAACTTCACCACAAAGGGAAGCACAGGCTCAAGAGGGAATCTCAAATCCACCCTCTCCTCTCTCAAGATATAAATAAACTCCCACTCCTAAATTTGTAATATCACTGAAGCACCCTTAAAATGCTCAGATTATCTCTCAAGCAGGCGCGTGAGACAGGGCAGACAGCTCACAAGCAGCAAATGGGGTCGGCTTTGCCTAGCCAACCTGGACTTAAGGTATTATTGCACTGAGCAGATATGTGTTAAAATGATGTGCCATTTGCCTTTCCTTGATCATTATTACCAGTCATTGACTGTCTATAGTTTACAGTTTGTATGTGTGTGTGTGTGTGTGTGTGTGTGTGTGTGAGTATGTCACATTTTCTTGCAATGTTTTTTTATGACAGTTAGAACAACAGGCAAATAAATATATGTCTTTACTGAATAAGTAAGACAAGGCTTGGTTTTCCTTTGCATACTTAGTATTGAGTGTAGTGCATTGTGGTAAAGTTTGGGCTCAGTAGATCAGCCTTTTAGTGATTACATGAGCACGCAGTAATGAGGCATGCTAACGGCTAACAAACAAACAAAAATATATCACATGTAAATAAGTTTATCAGGCACTAGCTTTTCAAAGTAGAATAGTAGTTAGGTCAGTAATGGTATTCAGTGTCTGATGTACAAGTAATGATGTTGTTTGCCATTTCTGCAATTGTTTGTTGTGTCTATCGGCTAACATGAGAAGGGAGTGTTCCAAAAGATCAAAACAAGTATGAGTGCAAAGTCAGAGTAGTGATCCTTATTGAAATTTCGGCTTTAAACTTTTGAAATATCAAGGACCAATATATAAACAACTGCCAGATTGCCAGAAATTCACATTCAAAATAAAAAAATGTTAAAATATTAAAAATAGAAGTAAAAGTGTCACTTCTCAGAAAAAAAACCCTCCAACATCTCTTTTTGCTTTTTCTAAGACATACCCTCTGCGATTGGCACTGGCTGTGTTCTGGGGAGTGCCAAGCACGAGCAGACACTGTTCACCTTGAGAGGACTCTACCGAGCTCCTCTCATTTGGCTGGCACCACTGCTGCTTGGCACGCACTCAGAGTGCCAGCGCACCCGCCTGCGTGACCGGCCGCTCGCCAGCCAGAGCTCGTTGTGATTCATCCCGAAAATGTTTGGACAGGGAACTTTCTTTAAGTGTGCTCTTAAAACGTGGGGGGGGGGGGGGGGGGGACGAAACGAACAAAAAAACGTCACCCGGCTCGTAAAAAAAGAACTTCTTTTCGACTTCCCCTCGAAAAATCACACTTGCATGCATACACACACACACACACACACACACACACACACACACACACGCTCCCTGTCACACACAGCAGTGCTGATGCAGGTATATAAGAAAAAATGGAGTGAGTGGGCATAAGTATAACAAGGAATGGGCTTTCGTTATCTCTCTGCTGAGATTTTAAAATACCCAGAATGCTGTGTGAGAGAGTCCTCTTTTTCGTCTTCCCTCGTTTTTCCCTTTTTTTCCTCCACGTGTTCCCCCTTTCCCCGGAGACATGAGTGGGGTTTTTCAAGTGCTGTCAAGTGAAAAATTGACAAGTTGAAAAGTGATGAAGTAATCAAACTGAGATGGAGGAGGAATTATGAGAGGAGGGGCAGAAAAAGGCCATATTGCTCGGATCGCACATGAGAGAAGGAGGGAACTAATAGGCCTCTCAGCATGTAATAGTATAACTCAGTGGATGTGTGTGTTTATGTGTATGTGTGTGTGTGTGTGTGTGTGCATATGTGTCTGTGTGCATGTGTGTCTGTGTGAGAGAAGGAGCGGACTATAGGCCCCTCATCATGTACTAGTATAACTCAGCGGATGTGTGTGTGTGTGTGTGCGTGTGTGTTGTCTTTGTGTTGGAGTGGCCCTATTTTTGAATATCGAGGTTATCTAAGGATACGACAAAATAACAAAAATGTGTGTGTGTGTGTGTGTGAGCGTATTGCTTCTTGGGAGCAGCGTGTTTTAGCAATGTCAAAAACAATCAAAAGGAAATGTTTCCATTCCTCTTCGACTCAGCGGGAGGGAAGACTACTGTGATGGGCCACAAGTCTCACACCTCTTCTGCGTGGTCAGTTTTATTGCTCTGAAATCAGCAAGTATATTTGGGGTTGAGTGTTGGTTGGTTGTTGTCAGTGGGCTGGGCAAGACGGGGCAGATTCCCATGGGTTCCATATCTGTCAGGTAGGGTTCAGTGATGCCCAGAACTGAATCATGGGAAATGTAGTTCTCCGAGGTCAGATGCATGTAGTTCGCACTGATTTGTTTTTTTCCTTGGGTTAGTTTGTTAGTTATTTTTGTTTATTTGTTTGTTTGCTTGTTTGTTTGTGTGTGCCCTGCCCTGTGCTCTTGTCCCATGGTCACATTCACGTCCGTGCCCCGGTTTCGGCCGGCGCTAGGAGGCGGCCGTCTTGGTCGGTGCTTCTTTTTTGCTTTTCTGGTGGACGGGCGAGTCAGATGTCTTGGCCGTTTTCCGTGGAGGGCTCTGCTCTCCGATCTCGTGCAGTGAAGGCTCTCTGTACATGGCCACTACAGGACGAAGAAAGGGAGATCAAGAAAGAGACAGAGAGAGAAAGAGAGAGAGAGAGAGAGAAATATCAGTACAGAAAAGAGAAACAAACAACAAGAAAAAATGAGGGAGAGGGAAAGTGTGGAAGCGATAAAAAAGACAGAAATAAAATTGGATTGCGAAGTAGACAGAGGAGTGGTAAGAATGCCTCTTGAAGCAAAACAATTGTATGCATTTTATATTAGATCAATAAGACAATAAAAATAATAATATTGGATCAAAAGCACACTAGCAGGAGTATTCTCTCAAATATTCCCACCAATAGGCAAAAACAGCAATAGGCAAAAGAAAACCTCAAAGATACTCTGCAAAAGCATTATGGCCAGAGCTCTTTGGGAGAGACCATTTACGACAGGAGCACTGTTGTTGCTGAGTATGTTATTGTCCACTCTATCTCTCTGTCTTTCTCTCTTTCTCACTATCTGTCTCTCTCTCAATCTATTTTAATTTCAAGAAGCTTTTCTGACATGACATGTTCTTGTGTTGACAAATCAGGTACAGACAGAGAGTCAGAGGAGCGTTTCTTGTTGTTGACTATTTACGACAACAACAACAACAATGTTATTTTATATTATTGATATTATTGTTCATTTGTTCATATTCTGTAAGTCGCTTTGGACAAAACTGTATGCTAAACACAATAATCATAAGCATATTTTCTATATCTTCATGCTTTATCCACGCATCCAAAACACACAGTAGAGGGGGTTTGGGTGGTACTCCTCAACCAGGCAGACGCAGTCCATGCTGCTCACTGTGAAATAAACCCTTTAAAGCTCTCAGAGATTTTTAAAGAAAGAATATTCAGTGAATCTGTGAATGGATTCAGGTTAAATAAAGGGCTTTGTCAACACATGCAAACAGATTAGGCCAAAACAGCTTTAATACTTTTGAAGATGTGCTGTATGATTTCAAGGAAAATTAAGATGGCTACAAGAAAACTACAATGAATAGATTTTAAGGACTTTGTGGTACTTTGGGTTTGCTGGGCTTTTTATTATCAGCCTATAGTCTGTTTTGCGTCTTGGCTTTGTCTGTTGTCTCTTTACTGTCTGCTGTGTCTGTGTTGTATGGTTTCTGTCTGTTGTGTCTGTGTTGTATGGTTGTGACATTGCTCTATATTGATTGTGTCTGTTGTGTCTGTGTTGTATGGTTTTGACATGGCTCTATATTGGTTCTGTCTGTTGTGTCTGTGCTGTATAACCAACCTTCTATGAGTTTGGGTAGGAAGTGGGCGGCCCCCTTGGTCTTCTTGACCCGGTTGCCCTTCATGACCTGGCCGTCGCGGTTTATGCCAATGTACCAGGCCCGCCCCGACTGGGTCTGCCGGTACAGGATGGACGAGTACGTCACATAGTAGTTCTCGAACACACACTCCTTAAATTTACACTCCGGCGTAAAGTGTTCCTGCGGTGAGGAAAGAGGTGGATACACACAGACACACACACACACACACACACACACACAGAGAAAGTAATGGGTTAGCAAGAGTAATTGTGAAATACACACACCATAAACCTACACAGTTTAATGATAGCACTCCTGCAGAGGCAGGCCATACCCATAAGAAATAAACATACACACACACACACACACACACACACACACACACACACACGACACAATGTGTTTGCAAGATTTGTTCCTCACACTTGAAATCCAGCATGCACTCAGGACTAACAAATTTCTAAACATACATACACATACGTAGACACTACGGAAAAGCATACATATATACACATACGTAGACACTACGGAAAAGCATACTAGTGTTAATTTTGTCACCTATTTTTAATTTAGTCTTAGTCTTAGTCTTGTGATGAAATGTCCTTTTTAGTCTTTGTCATATTTAGTCATTCAAATATCATTTTTGTTAGTCAAGTTTTAGTCAACTAAAAGTCTCGTCATTTTAGTCTAGTTTTAGTCAAAAGAAAACTAAAGCTATCTTAGTCTTAGTCAGTTTTAGTCAAAACATTTTAGTGTTTTTTTATAACAAATTATTTCTGATTACCATTTCAGTCAAATAGTGTTTTACACATCTCAGTTTTCTAACAATATTGTGTGTCCACAGGGCTACTCGTCTGTTATAATTACTCATTCTGATTTTTTTTCAGTCAATGTTTACATGCATACAGTTATAGCTCGGCTGGGATTTGACCATAGACAGTAAAAGATTTGACTGGACTACTGTCATGATCTTCGTAGACCAGTGTTTCACATAGTGTGGTCCGGGGACCACTGGTGGTCCGCAAGCTATCCCAAGTGGTCCACGAGCAGACGTGGTAAAATATAATATAGATGGGTTGTTTGCAATATTGAACCAACTTGTATGTAAATTCAAACAGTTCTACAACACTGTCTATGTCAGATATGCCAGTTTAAATCATATGAATCCTCTGACACAATTAAGCAAAGTGCAAAGACAATAAGCAAGGTGGTTCAGTGAGTATTGTGTAGGCTAATATACTGCTAGGTGGTCCGTTTTAGCTAGGTGGTCCGTTCGTTTCTTTTTTATTGATTAGTTAAGTGGTCCTTCATCTGAAAAAGTTTGAGAAACACTGTCTTTGACCCAAGTATGAATGTTTTACTCCGCCACGCTAGATGGCGATATGCGCCCAAACGCAACACAAACTCTCCATCTTAGCTAACTTGCTAGCGAACTTTCCATATTAGCATACTTGCCAGCAAACTTTGCATCATCAGTGTAACTCAGACCTCTCAAGTCTCACGAATTGAGCGTGAGACACACGCATTTCAATGACTTCACACGCTCACACGCCACACATGGCATTTCTCACTCCGAGAAATTATTAACTTGCCCGCACAGAAATTTCTAAAGGCTATATTTTACAAACGTGTCACACAACGTTGCTGTCTGTGCGCTCATTCAGCTCAGAGAGCTGCTGTTGAGTTACTAACCTATCGGCCAATCAGAAAATAGAATTTCTCAACCAATCAGGAAATAGTTTTGTTTTGATGTGGGTCTGCAACATGGAGGTATGGTCTGCAACGTGGAGACTGCTGGTCC
Organism: Alosa sapidissima; assembly: GCF_018492685.1. Classification (NCBI taxonomy): domain Eukaryota; kingdom Metazoa; phylum Chordata; class Actinopteri; order Clupeiformes; family Clupeidae; genus Alosa; species Alosa sapidissima. The sequence goes on from NC_055974.1 coordinate 24,169,537, forward strand.
GCGGAGTCGTGGAGTGAAATTAGGCCCGGTGCTTCGTCTGATAATTTGCTGCGCAGTTGATCAAGATACCGCGGACCGACAAAAAAAGAAAACAAACGTTTCTGCTATCGATATCATAAAACATGGAGCCATACAATAAAGTGGTGGTATGAGTGTTCATTCAATGCAGGCGCCTGCGCGAGAGAAACTGAAACTAATCGATAACGTTGGTATCAAAGCTCCGCTTCAACCTGTTGAATGCTATTTAATTGTTTAACGACACTTGACAACAACGTTGATTTTTGGAACTTCCATAGAAACAGAGCAGAGACTGTATAATACACTGTATAGCACTGAGTATTGTATAGTAAAATTTGAATATAACGTGGCCAAAAGCTATTAGCCTTCTTTCTATCGGTTAAAGATCAATGATTTACGCCTATCTGCTCGCCAAAAAAGCTGGTATTGTGTTTCCTGAATCCTTCAGGCATTCAAATTAAACTTCATTAAAAAACATGTTTTTTTTTCTCCATTTCCTGCCAATGTATGATGCTTGCATGAGGGAAACATCCCAAAACAATAGCACCCATATAATTGTTGCTGTTTTGAGAAGTATTTCTTTTCTTATGCAAGCATCATGCAACCATGCAAAAGCAATTAAACTAATTATATCTTACATTAGTAAAGCAGTCCTCTGATGTGCATGTCACAAAACATTTAAGTGAAAGTGCATATATAACAATATAGGCATAATAATTATTGTGATAATGATAATGACAATTTAATTTGGAGGGAGTGGGGTTGGGTACGTGTAGATGAGCCCTATGACCCCAAAGTCTGCCATGACTGGGCCTCAGGTCAAAAAAGTTTGAAAAAGGCTGGTCTACATAACCTGCATCAGATTGAGGTTTGCAGTGATGCACCTGAAGGCAACTGACCCAGTCAGTTACGTCACAATATGCACATTTGTTTAAATTCATACCTACGTATAACCTGACCCTAGTCAGATGAATGTCGTTCCGCTTAGCTCCGCCTAGCTTCACTCACATCCATCTGGGACCTCTTCCATTGAGAGTGATTTCTCCAACCAACTTTATGGTTTAGCCAATCAGGACGCAGGGCGGGAGTTTCATAGATGTGACATAGCGTAGAAGCGACTGTGAGTCTGTTATTAGCGTCACGGGTTGGCTTCGATGTGAGTGGTTGAAGTAGCACGTCAATAGATGACGGACAAGTGGCTTATTCAATCATATGCAAGCATTTTTTGATTAGGCCCAGCCTTCTGAAGCAACACTTCAATGGATCGGTTCCAGATGGATGAGTGGAGCTAGGCGGAGCGAAATTCATCTGGCTATTGCCAGGTTAACCTACGTAATCACCATGACCAAAATTGTACTTTTTTTTTTACTTTGAATCTTGAAAAAAAAAAAAATATTGACCTACCTACCAACCCATTTTTTTTTTAGAAATTTTGGCTGTTACTGCAAACAAGAATATTTTTAAGGATGGCCTCATGACTGTGAAAATGGCTGACATTGAACCACAGTGCTTTAAATGGGAGCCCCCAGTATCAGTCATCAAGGCATCAAAATCTGCCACAAACACTTACAACACACAACATCACTCATAAACACGCACACACACACATGGACAGAATCACCACTGTTCAAAAGACCATTTTGGGGCTAAATGTGCTTTTTCTCATTTGGTTGTTTTCTGTTTGTTTAGAGCAGAATGAGCCACTGCTGTTCAAAGGGCCCATTTGGGTGAAATTATTATTATAATATATGTTATTATTATTTATTATTATTTACTATAGGGTTCTAGAATAAATAAAACAGTGTGTTTGAAATAATGGAATTTGTGCTCTTCTCATGAAGCTGGGTCGATGGGTTATGGGGAGCGAGTAGTTCAAGCAGACGTAGGACTTTCATGTACTTCGATCAGGGGGGAGGAGGCGTGGCACTGTGACAATACCACGCCCCCTCCCCCCTGAGAAACAAAGTCTCACTCCTTGCAAACTTCAAAACTTGAGAGCCCTGGTGTAACTAGTTAAATAGTTGACATTACTTGCTGACATTCTGGGGGATGTTAATTTGTATATGTATGAGAGAAGCTTCAACTTCTGGGTATCAACTTCTGGGTATGTAGCATTGTGGCATAAAGCTTAAGTAGTTAGCTTGCTAACTCTGGCAGAAATCTCCAGTGTTCTTGTTCCATGTAGTTTTGTGCTGCAGCCACAGGGTTGCAGCAACAGCACGTAGACTAGCCTACAGGAAAGCTGCTGCGCATGAACTCATTCGGAATATTTTGAAAACGTAACAGCTAATCTGTCTTCTCATTTTGTAGATGAAAATGAAGAGAGATTTTATCTTAGTTTTTATTTCATGCAAAACATTTTAGTCTCGTCTTTTTTCAATAATGCATGTTAAGATAGTCTTAGTCAGTGTTTCAGGACATTAGTGCAGTCTCGTCATCGTCTCGTCTTAGTCATGAAAAAAAAGTTTGTTGACGAACATTTTTCCTCTCGTCTCGTCTGACGAAATTAACACTAAAGCATACATATATACACATACAGAGACACTACAGACAAGCACCCACAGAACAGTGTGTGAGGCGTGCGTCGAGCATCGCAAAGTTCAAGCAGCTTGTGTGTGCTGGCTGTGTGATTGTCTGTGCTGTGCTTATTATGACCGCCGCGCAGTAATTTTTTTTTTTTTTTTTTTTAATTTCCGTCAAGGATTCCCGGGACACTGAAAGACCGGGGTAGACGAAACTTGGTGGGCATGTAACCCCATATGGATAGCATGGAACCATCGTTTTTCGTTTTGATCTGTAGCCCCCCCCCGCTGGACTGCACCCCCCGAAAGGAGGGTAGGGCAGACACAGTTTTCTGTGAATATCTCGAGAACCGTAAGGTTTAGGAGGACCATTTTTTTTTGTATGTTGATCTCAAGGGGCCATGTCAACCCATTCCATAACCACTCATTTCATGTATAGCGCCACCTAGTTAAACACAAAAAAGTTGTGTTGTAATCGCAGGTATCTGTGACCTAACATAGTCAAAACTGCACGAAATTGGAAGTGTAGGATCATTATGACACCCCCTGAATGCACGCCAAGTTTCGTGGAATTCCGTTAATGGGGGGCCACACAATAAATTAATTTACCAACTGGCCTGTAGGTGGCCGGAGACAGTTTTCTGTGAATATCTCGAGAACCGTAGGGCCTAGGAGGTCCACCTTTTTTTTGTATGTTGGTCTTAAGGGGGCATGTCAACCCATCCCATTACCACTTATTTCATGTATAGCGCCACCTAGTTAAAAATTAAAAAGCAAAAAATTAGGTGTTTTCATCACAATATCTCTGGCTGACATGGTCAAAACTGCACGAAATTGAAAGTGTAGGATCATTATGACACCCTCCGAATGCATGCCAAGTTTTGTGAACTTTCGTTCATGGGGGGCCTTACAAAATAATTTATGTGTACATTTAGTGACTTACACCAACAAGGATTCCCAGGACACTGAAAGACCGGGGTACACGAAACTTGGTGGGCATGTAACCCCACATGGATAGCATGGAACCGTCATTTTTCGTTTTGATCTGTAGCCCCCCCGCTGGACTGCACCCCCCGAAAGGAGGGTAGGGCAGACACAGTTTTCTGTGAATATCTTGAGAACCGTAGGGCCTAGGATGACCAATTTTTTCCGTATGTTTGCCTCCAGGGGTCATGTTAACCCATTCCATGTGCACACATGTGCATAAACAGATACACACCCACACACATACATTCACAGTTATCATACGTATGACACATACTCACACAGTAGACATATGTTCGCATGCATGCACATGCGCAAACACACATACGCAGGCAAACACACAAGCACACACACACACACACA
>NC_055974.1:24183423-24185923 GCF_018492685.1 Alosa sapidissima
CAGGTCCTTAGCCACTACGCTAGCACCACATCAAAGATAATTAATGCGTAGCAAGATGGGTCGTCCTAGTTCATGTCTATGAGGGCAAAGTGGAGTTCAGTCAGAGACGGACTCTGGTTCAGTTCCCGCCTGCACAGGGGCGTGTCACTGACGTATGACTGACGTTTGAACGCCTCGGTTCCACGCCAGAAAGAAGCCGGAGTACAAAACAAACTTGGTGTACACCTTCATTAATGTTGATTTTCTCCCGACTGGAGGGTCATACTGTCACGACATTCTCCTGAAATGGAGAGGAGGGTCCGAAATGTGCATCCATTGCTCAGAAAAATAAGGCTTTGGACAAACTCTTGAAATTCTTGGATTCTGCCATAGACCTCAATGTTAAAAGGGAGCCTGATCACTGCATAAATGGGGGATAGTGGCCCCCCCTCGTGCGGGGCGTGTACTACTGCTACCCTATTTGCATACATTTCCTAGGACAGGAAATGGCCTCTCAGGAAGTATCTTCGTAATCAACCATCTTTGACCACATCGTGTACCGATCCCAGCTCCTTAGCCACGACACTAGCACCACATCGTGTACCGATCCCAGCTCCTTAGCCACGACGCTAGCACCACATCGTGTACCGATCCCAGCTCCGTAGTCACTACGCTAGCACCACATCGTGTACCGATCCCAGCTCCTTAGCCACGACGCTAGCACCACATCGTGTACCGATCCCAGCTCCTTAGCCACGACGCTAGCATTCGTGTACCGATCCCAGCTCCATTGCCACGACGCTAGCACCACATCCGATCCCATGCAATCTCTCCCTCCCTCTTGGTTTCTGTCACTATCAACTGTCCTATTTACATAAAGCCAAAAACACACTTAACAATGGAGACAGTTCACTTCAACAGGCTCTACATGCCAGCAATGTGCATCTTGACCCACGCACACAACAAATCTAGCCATATTTACTGTACAGCACTCATCGAGAGCTTCGCTTTTGTATTTCCAGGGCACTATCGTGCATTTAAAAACACGGAGCTCCATAAACAGCAGCTGCCTGAGAAACTGGGTTACCTAAAAACAGGTACATAATAGCTGCCGAAAAGAGAGAGGGCACTGCCACTGTGGAGTAAGCAGAGGAGCAGGTGACTGTTATGAGTAATGTTCCCAAAGGGCCGTTCACACCAGGAACGATATATATAACGATATATATAACAATATCTATAACGAGAGCTATAATGATAGCTATAACGATAAAAGCATCCACGCTGACCAACGCTGTCTCTCCTCGTGTGGAAGAATGTGATGGATAAAATTGGATAATTCTGATTGGCTGTCAACTTTTGTTGTTCTAAAAATTGCTCTGAAAGATGACAAATTATAGACACACGATGAGAAAAAAGATCATTTTTTTGCATTTTCATTTTTTTAATTATTTTTTTGTATTTAAAGTTTTATTAAAAGTTGTTCATGTAAAGCTGAGAGAAAATACTCATGATCACTGAGCTCATGACCACTGCAGCAAACAATATTCCCCCTCGAACCATAAAGACAATACATCTACCTATTTATCCATCTAGGCATACATCCATCCATCCATGCATTCATCCATCCATCGCCTGGTGAAGGAAGACAATTAATCAGCATACTGCCTATCGGAAAAACAAACCATGACCTTGGTCTTGCTGTTTTCCTATAGACAACAGAATACAGACACCCTTATCTGTGATTCAAATGGGCCTTGAGAGGGCGTGTGTGTCTTGGGTGTGGTGGAGATGTATGTGTCTTCCTGTGTGTGTGTGTGTGTGTGTGTGCTCTGAAGTGAGGTGATATCAGTGTGGGTTGTGTAAGCATTTCTTCTGTTCTTAGAAGGGTTTCCTATCTGTCAGATGCTGCTTGTTCGAGGTGAAAACTTTTCTTCTACATTTTCTGGCAGGTGAGGAGACAACCCCTAGTTCACACATGGGGTGCTTCGGACACACAGCACACACCCTCACACAGCACACACACCCTCACACACACACACACACACACCCTCACACAGCACACACAGCACACCCTCACACACACACAAGCAACCTGGGCTGATTTGGGAACAGCTGGAGGGGAGCATCCCATGTCCTCTACCTCTCACCTTGGCTGCTGGACCCTGTGGGGGGCTGGAGCTTTTCCAAAACAAGAATGAGAACCCAGCGTTTGTCTTTCTCTCTCTCTCCCTCTCTTTCTCTCTCTCTTTCACTCTCTCTCCTCTTTCTTTCACCTTCCTTCCGCACCCTTTCTGACTCTTGTCCTTCTTTTCCTCCTTTTCCTCCTCACCACACTCTCTCTTTCTACCTCTTCTCCATCTATCTTTCTCTCTCTCACCCATCTCTCTCCTTCTGCCTCTCTCTCTCTCACACACAGTCCCTCCTTCCCTCTCTACATCTCTTTACCTTTATTTCAGTCTCTCTCTCTTTCCCTCTCCCTGTCCTCGCTTGGTTGCCTCCCTTTTGTTTTTCTACTTTCTTG
>NC_055974.1:24190923-24193423 GCF_018492685.1 Alosa sapidissima
GTCTACACTTTCATATTGTGAACAAATTTCACGGATAAACATACATTTTGACTGTTAAACCCTTACTTTTTTTAGGTGAAGATTCAACACATTAGCAGCAGTGATGCCAGTAACGCGTTACTTAGTAACGCGTTAGTCTATTTTGACCACTTTTTTCGGTAACAAGTAATCTAACGCGCTACTATTTACAAACCAGTAATCAGATTAAAGTTACTTATCTAAGTTACTGTGCGTTACTATTTTTGTCATTTTCCTTAGTAAAAAGATATATTCTTTGATTTCTTCTTGTCTTGGGGATTAATGTCATGTAGGCTATGCTCACATTTTCAGCAGGACAATTCACGCTAAAACCACGCAGCGACACAAACGTAAACAACAATGGAGGGAGAGAGAGATGTTAACATTTCAACAGTCATTACTTTGAGTTTGTCAGCTAAACATGAAGGTAAACATGACGGTTTGTCAGCTAAACATTAAGGTACATTGTACATTCTGTGCTGGCGACAAAGTGCTGTATAGCTAGACGTCCCAAGTCTCCCGAAGTTTTGGGAGTCTCCCACATATTGATAGCGGCTTCCTGACGCCCGCAAATTACATAAAATCTCCCGGAACCTAGAGCGAATAAGAGCATGCAAGCCAGACCGGACTTCAAATCGCGTGTGCATATGAGTTTAACTCGCACACAACGGAGAGAGAAAGAGAGGAGTGGTGCGTTTGTGCCTGAAGCGCATCCAAGACAGAGAGCATCCTGGTCTGTTTTGCTAAATCAACCAATCAGTTTTCAGTGTAAGTGTGCTTATATCTCTTTTCTCCCGAACTTAATTAATCAGTTCAGTCAGAGTATCTAGGAACAGGAGCGTCATGGCAGCGTCAGTGCCCCTCAAAAAGGAAGATTTAAGACCCATTTCACATCAGACTACACAAAAGTGTACCCAATTGTCTCATAAGATTAAAGCATAATGATAGTATTGCACACTGCACTGTTTGTAACAGTGACTTTAGCATTGCTCACGGCGGGTTAAATGATTGCAAAAGACTTGTTGAGGTGAGTTTAACAAGTGTAATTTAATTTGCATATTTACTCAGGCCTATACAAGAAGGCTACATGAAAAAAAAAATCTACATATTTTACTATAACAATTTCTATCAATAGGCCTTCCTTATTTTGGTGTTGGTATTATTGAACAAACATCTGAATTTCAGTATCTAAGTAGGTAAGGTTGGGATGTCTGCTATATGGCTGACATTACTGTTAAAATGCACTTCCAGTATAGTGAGTATTGGCAAAACCGGGTTATCATTTTTATGTTGAGGCGGTGGGGGGTGTTGTCGGCAGCTGCTGAAAGTAACTAATAAAGTAACTTGTAATCTAACTTAGTTACTTTTAAAATCAAGTAATCCGTAAAGTAACTAAGTTACTTTTTAAAGGAGTAATCATTAATCAGATTACTTTTTCAAGGTAACTGTGGCAACACTGATTAGCAGTCATTCCCTTTGTTCATGCCGCTATAAGGTTTTACGGTAGGGTACAGTAGAGCTAATTTACTCAATGTGTCAGCTCTTTATCGTTCTTGGCAGATGTAACCGAATATGAATGTGAAAGACTTGCCTTTCAGGGCACGAACGGTCAAAAGCACAAACTTTTAGAAATGTCCTGGCGTCATTTTAGCGACCAGGAGAAGTTTTCCATTTAAGTAGGCTAGCGCATTTTAAAACTAGGCTAGGCTATAAGTTACACAAAACTTCATCTCCCCTTACTTTCCCAGGTATTAACTAGGGGGCAGAAAAAGACGCATTGCACGGTTGAAACTAGTCAGTCATCCGCTTTAAAGTCAAGCTACCGTAAGGCTAATCATAGCTGTGCCCTCACACTATTGCACGTGACAATTTACTTAAAAAGGTGATTTTCTCCTCTTCTGGCGTATCGTGACAGGAGAACCATGCCAACTTTGGATGCGATTATTTTAGCGATACTTTTTACAATACCCTCGATATACGTATCATTGGAAAGCTTAGTTTATGGCCGTTCGTGTGAGTACAATAACTTAATTTTGTACATTTTATCAAAACGACTGGTTTCGCCTTGCAGGGTCACAAATCAGCACTAAGCCTGTCCACAGTCTTTCATTTAGTCTGTACTCAAGTGCAGTTGGTTACATACCATGCCATGTGTTAGGTTTGTTAGGGAACATGTTGCGATGAAATTACACTTAATATGGCCGCAACGGTGTTAGTGTGTCTGCCCCATGTAATGAAGGAGTGACAGAGAGAGAGAGAGAGAGAGAGAGAGAGAGAGAGAGAGAGAGAGGGAGGAGAGAGAGAGAGACTGGGTTTTACAGTGACTGCAGCCCTGCCCCAGCAGACCACAAAGTCTCATGGCCATCCATCAGTCATCCTGAGTGTCTAGTTCACTCATGTGTGCGCACACACACACACACACACACACACACAAACACACATGAGCAGGCATACACACACACACGCACACACACACACGCAC
>NC_055974.1:24226546-24229046 GCF_018492685.1 Alosa sapidissima
ACACACACACACACACACACACACACACACACACACACACACACACACACACCTACACACGCCTACACACACACAAACACACCCCTACACACACACAAACACACCCCTACACACACACACACACGCACACACCCAGCTGAGGCGTTCTTAAAAACAGACTATCGCCTCACACAACTCGCAATGCTACGCTACGCTACGCTGCGCTGCGCCACTCCCCATTCACTCCCTCTGGTCCACAGCCAATCGCTAGCATGCTTTTAGAGAGAACGATCGATAATGATGCATAATGTCATCAGTGGGATGGACGGTCGACCAACACACACACACACACACACACACACACACACACACACACACACACACACACACACCACCATCCACTGCTGTGTGCTGTGTGAGCATGTGTGTGTACACAGTAGGAGTAGAAGGTGAATCTCTGTGATTGAACACACTTGCTGTATGTTGTGTCTGCCCTGTGGTGTGTGGTGTGAGTACAAAACGTTTGTGTATGTGTGTGTGTGTGTGTGTGTCTGTGTGTGTGTGTGTGTCTGTGTGTGTGTGTGTGTGTGTGTGTGTGTGTGTGTGTGTGTGTGTGTGTGTGTGTGTGTGTGTGTGTGTGTGTGTGAATGCACAGTCGGGAAGATGGAGTGGGCTTTTGTGTGCCCACTTTGATTCTCTGTGAGCTGCCTGTCTCCATATGCCAACAGTGGCACAAGACTGAGTGCACACACACACACACACACACACACACACACCTACACACACCTACACACACACACACACACACACACACACACAGAGACAGAGAGAGAGAGAGAGAGAGAGAGAGAGAGAGAGAGAGAGAGAGAGAGAGATCAGGGCAGAGCAGAGTTGGAGAAAAGTCACATCTATTTCAGTTTATCTAGTCGTCTCCTGCTGTCTTCTTCTTTTTTACATTTCCCTTCACTTATCAGTTTCTTTCTCTGCACTGCAAACAGAAATCCAACACACACACACACACACACACACACACACACACACACACACACACACACACACATAAACACATAGGCACTGACAAACACATACACACAGAGAGAGATAACAGGCGCAGGCACACATAGGCACTGACACACACACACACACACACACTCACACCAACAGATAAACACAGAGACTGACACACACACTTTTCACACACTCACTCACTCACTCACTCACTCACTCACACACTCTCTGACACACTCTCTCTCTCACACAAACACACACACACACACCACACACACAAACACACACACACACGTACACACACACACACACACACACACGTACACACACACACACACACACACACACACACACACACACACACACACACACACACACACACACACAGGCAGGTAAAGAGGAGTGCTGAGGATTAATTAAAGCCAAAGTAAAGGTTTTTCTCTCTCCCTTTGTAAAGCCTAATGATTTGTAGCAAAGCAACCAAACGATGGATGATTAAGGCTGGCCAATACAGGAGGCCTGGGGAGAGGGAGGGAGCGAGGGAGAGAGAGACAGGAATGGAGGGAGAGAGGGAGGGAGAGAGAGAGAGAGGCGCGGGTGGGGGTGGGGGTAAGGGGGGTGATAGAGATAAGGTGTAAAAGGGTTGTGGCTTTGTTGTTGTTAGGGTAGGAGAGCTGCATCCCTAGGGGACAGGTTTTTTTGAAAGAGTTTGAGGTGAAAATGTGTGTGTGTGTGTGTGTGTGTGTGTGTGTGTGTGTGTGTGTGTGTGTGTGTGTGTGTGTGTGTGTGTGACTGACAGAGGTCAGGTCTACTGAGAAAGCCACCGTACAAGTTTCAAAGGCAAGCCTTTACAGATGTTAATTACTTTAACGATTCTACACACAATGCTCCAGTCATTGACCATTGCCAAGCACCTGACAGCACAAAGGTGTGTGTGCGTGTGTTTGTGTGTGTGTGTGTGTGTGTGTGTGTGTGTGTGTGTGTGTGTGTGTGTGTGGGTGTGTGTGTGTGTGTATGTGTGTGTGTGGGTTGTGTGTATGTGTCTGTTTGTGATGAATGGAGAGACAGATTGATAAAGAGAGAGTGTTTCCTAGATATCAATGATTTGTGCTTGTGTTTGTGAAGTGTACAGGGGAGACTTTGTGTGTGTGTGATGAATAGAGACTAGTGGGAGAGTGTGTGTGTGCGTGCGCGTGTGTATTTGTGTGTGTGCGTGATGAATAGAGACTCTGAGAGAGAATAGTGTGTGTGTGTGTGTGTGTGTGTGTGTGTGTGTGTGTGTGTGTGTGTGTGTGTGTGTGTGTGGGAGTGTATGGGTGTGTGTGTGTGCGTGCATGCGTATGTGCATGCGTATACAGTATATGTATATATGCGTGTGCAAATGTGTGTCTGTATGTGTGTGTGTGTTAGTGTGTGTGTGTGTGTGTGCATTCTCCTCTCAGTATCAGTGCTGCATCATTCTCATTCCAGAGCCGTGAGGAGGGAAACGAGCTCCTTAGTGAACGCGGGCCCG
>NC_055974.1:24234046-24261546 GCF_018492685.1 Alosa sapidissima
TGGGAGTGTAGCCTACATGCATGTGAAAGAGAGAGGGAGAGAGGGAATGAGATAGATAGAGAGAGAGAGAGAATGGGAGTGTAGCCTACATGCATGAGAAAGAGAGAGAGAGAGAGAGAATGGGAGTGTAGCCTACATGCATGAGAAAGAGAGAGGGAGAGAGGGAATGAGATGGATAGAGAGAGAGAGAATGGGAGTGTAGCCTACATGCATGAGAAAGAGAGAGGGAGTAAGAAATATATATAGAGAGAGAGAGAACATGAGACGAGAAGGAGAGAAAGAGAGACAGAACAAAGACTGAAGCTAATTTACTAGGAGCCTCGAGCAGGACCAGAGCAGGACCAGAGCAGGACCAGAGCAGGACCAGAGCAGGACCAAAGCAGGACCAGAGCAGGACCAGAGCAGGACCAAAGCAGGACCAGAGCAGGACCAGAGCAGGACCAGAGCAGGACCAGAGCAGGACCAGAGCAGGACCAGAGCAGGACCAGAGCAGGACCAAAGCAGGACCAGAGCAGGACCAGAGCAGGACCAAAGCAGGACCAGAGCAGGACCAGAGCAGGACCAGAGCAGGACCAAAGCAGGACCAGAGCAGGACCAGAGCAGGACCAGAGACAAGCACAGCTCTTCAAAACAGGCCGACAGAGGAAAACAGAAGGGTCTGGGACTGTGTGAGCAACGAAGAGAGAGAGAGAGAGAGAGAGAGATTGAAGAAGGGAGCAATTAATATGTCTGCGCTATAAACCATGTGTGTGTGTGGAGGGGGGGGGGGGGGTGCATGTCTGTGTGTGTGTGTGTGTGTCAAGTTCACTGAGACAACACTCTTTACCTTACTCTCTGTCTCTCCTTCCTTTCATCTTCACAGAAGTTCAACATTGTTTGTCTCTCCCTCTCTCACTCCCCTCCATCCCTCTCTCTATACCTTCTCTCTCTCTCTCTCTCTCTCTCTCTCTCCTTTTTTCCTTTTCTCCACCTCCATCCAGGCCTCTGTAAAACTGCTGAGCTGGTGATTCTGGCACTTTCTTCCTCCCTCCCGCTCTCTCTCTCTCTCTCTCCCCCCCCCCCCCCCCTCTCTCTCTCTCTCTCTCTCTCTCCCCCACTCTCGTGGCAAGGCAGTCACGGCAGTGGGACATGGGCACAATGTTAATCAGGTCTTCTAGAGAACATCCCTCTCTCTCTCTCTCTCTCTCTCTCTCTCCTCTCTCTCTCTCTCTCTCTCTCTCTCTCTCTCTCTCACACACACAGTCAACCACACAAGAAAAACACTGCATGTCTAACTGGTGTCAGGACACATAAAAAAGATGCACACTGCACTGTCACTGCTTTAGATGTGTTTCTTTTTTCTCCTTTCTTCCTATTGTGTGCTCGATCTTAATAGGTGGTGGTGTGTGTGTGTGTGCGTGTGCGTGTGCGCGTGTGAGTGAATGAGTATATCTGTGAGTACATGGCTTTCTGAGAATGTGTGTGTGTGTGTGTGTCTGTAAGTGTCCGTGTGCGTGTGTCTGTAAATGTCTGTGTGTGTGTGTGTGTGTGTGTGTGTGTGCGTGCGTGTGCGTGTGTGAGTGAATGAGAAAATCTATGAGTACATGGCTTTCTGAGAATGTGTGTGTGTGTGTGTGTGTCTGTAAGTGCGTGTGTGTGTGTGTGTGTTTGTGTGTGTATCTCAGCTGCAGGGTGTGAGCAGCGGCAGCAGCAGCAGCTTCTGGCTGGCAGCTTTTTCTGCCTAGTCACCGTCTCCCGCCTGCCTAATTAGAACCCACTGGACGTCCAGCGTGCTCGCGCAGCATCCCATAGTCCTGTCGCCGTGGTTTTTCCGTGCCACCCGTAAAAACCCACCCCCCACCCCCACCAACCTCTCTCTGACAACTGGGGGAAACCACCCCTCTCATCCCCGACCAGGGTTACCATGCCAACTGCCCATAATAGTTCTAAAGGGGACTCCCTCTCGATCGCTAACTTGGCTATCCTCTCTTTGTTTCATTCATTCTTTTTTCCTCTCTCTCTCTGTCTTTCCTTTCATCCCTCGTTCTCTCACTCGCTCTCTTTCTCTCTCCCAAACGCAGCTGTCCTTTGCTTTCTTACACAGTGTAATCACATCCCCTACACTGTGGGATCCCAGTCTAATCTCATGCATCGATACTCTTTAATTAATCTGATTTGTGAAGGCTTTTTTTGAACGAGCTGCTTCTTGTCACCGCCATCTCCCACCACCATCACACACACACACACACACACACACACACACACACACACACACACACACACACACACACACACACACACACACACACACCTCTATGTTCAGTGCTACCACATACTCACAAAAACGCACACACACCACATATCGACGATCTTATATGCTCATTGTTATCACTTACACACACAGACACACAGACACACACACACACTTAATGAGAGGCCCTCCCTTCTCCTCTCAAAACAGACCCAATCATTCCCTCATCTAGTCCACGTCCTGTCTTCTTGCAATCAGCCAAAAGTCATCACACACATTGCATGCATATGCACACACAGACATGCACACACACACTCACACACATACGTACACACACACACACACACACACACACACACACACACACACACACACACACACACACACACTGCAGGTCTTAATCACATCCTCTCCTGTCCTTGCCTGTTCTCTGTGGAGCAATGAAAGAGCCAGCACAATCGGACTTCACAAAGAAAAAATACATGCACAGACATGCACACACACATTCACACACACGCACACGCACACAGACACACACACACACTGCAGGTCTTAATCACCTCCTCTCCTGCAGCAGTGAAAGAGACAGCACAATCGGACTTGACAAAGAAAACAGAGGAGAATGCAACCAGGCCAAACAGGCCGTCACACACAATGACAAGCAAAATGAACACAGCTCCACTTCCTCCCTGACATCCACATATGCGACACCTCGGCCTGCCAATACAACATGCCCACTCAGCTCCGACTGGCCATGGCTCTGGGACATTTCAGAAGCGGAATCAGAAGCAGAATTAGAATCAGAATCAGAATAAACTTTAATGGCCAAGTACATTCACAAATGCAAGAAACTTTGTTCTGGCTGCTGATATCACTCTAGCATTACATCATAGACGGTATATAGTCTAGACAATAGACAATATAATAGACGATCTATGCATAAAACCAAATAGAATGGGGCTTGGTTGGAGCATCCAGGCTAATTAATCCCATACTGTAAGCTCCACCCCAGTGAGTAGCCATCATAGGTGCCTGGTAGAGGGCCCAGGCCAGATACTGTCAATCAATGTAGAGCCAAATGTCCATATCACTTTTGGATTCTACTAAATATGTCAGCATAAGTTCTTTGAAAATATGAGCCAATGAAAAAGCAGAAATATATTCACATAGTGTCATAAGTGTCGGTACAGCAGCCTATATGAACTTTGGATGTCACAATTGGCTGACCTCACCCATGTATTACTTTGTGTTTGTGTGTGTGTGAAATAACTTCCATACATTATGTTTATGTTAGAGTATATTTAGGTCTCATTGACATGGCACGCTGTAAAATGTACTGCAATGCACAACCTAAGCACATGCTCATTAGGAATACTTCATAACCAAAGCATCACAGAGACAGCAGAGACAACAGACACGTATCTGGGACAGAAACGGGCCTCACGCAGACCTGAGTTGGGCCCAATCCGGACCACAACTGATACACAAATGGGCTCCTAATCCCCCACATTGGTGTTTTTTTTTTTGTTGTTAAAACGCAGCAGCAAAAAAAAAAGATAAAAGCGTTGCCAGGTTTTTCACATCACCGCCGCCGCTGCTGCCTCAGACAGCAAAGGTTGCCCAGGGCTGCTGGTGGTTCAGAGAGGAGGATCAGAGAGTTATCAGGCAACCTGTGTTCGAGGCTGCCTCTCACCGCTGGATTATGCACGGATGATGAGGATTGTCATTGTAATAATTGCAGTCTTGCACTTCGGCAGGAAAACACAACTAATTGCTTCCTCTGTTTTCCCAGGGGGTTAGTTAGAGTACATAAAATATGTTCTTTTTCTCTTCTCAAGAAGAGAAGAGAGAGAAAGAGAGAGAAAGACTGAGATAGCGAGAGAGAGAGAGAGAGAGTGAGAGACAGAAAATAGAGATAGAAGTTTTCTTTCACATGAAGAGGAGACAGAGAGACAGAGTGAGAGGGCTAGACAGAGAGAGTTAGAGAGAGGCAGTGTGAGAGAGTGAGAGAGAAAATTAGAGAAAGAGAGAGAGTTAGACAGAGGACGTTGTTGTTTTTGTCAATATACTATGATCAGTTTTAGCTCCTCCTCACTCCGCGTTTTCTCCTTCTGATTATCGGGAAATGGCGGAGACCTCACATTTTCCCGGTTTTGTTCTTGCTTAATTGGACAAATTCCTCCAATGCTCCGTCTCCTATAATCAAGCCGCTTTAACACTTCCAGTAAGCCGTACAGGAGAGAAATGAGTTTACATTGTCATCACCGCACACCCATAAAAAATCTGTTCAAAGCACTTGCCTGTTTAATATGATATTTTGTAAAACACCAAAAGCATCGAATTAATCCAACAAATTGGAGTTTTGAAGGAATGCCGAACCGCTTGCACACTACTGTCTGGAAGGTGCTGTTTAAGTTTCATTCCGAGGCGAGGCCATCTTTAACGGTGTGATTAGACATTCAGGGCCAGATGTACTAACGCGTTTGCGCCCATTTCAGGCGTATTTGTATCGCAATGTGCGTGTAAAATCATTGCAAGGTATGTACAAACAGGCCGCAATGATGTAAAAGCGCAAAGTGCCTGTCGCGGGAGCTGAAAGTGGCAGATTGCGATTGTCATGTCATGCATATGCATTCATGGGAGGATCCAGGGGAAAGTGGGAGTTTAGCATAAAAAGATGGGAGGGGAAGAGTAAAGAGCGCCTAGTTATGTATTCCGCGGTATGTACAAAGACTGCTCCTGAAAGCGCACGTCTATTCTGCACCTAAATACTTCCGCCTTGTAAAAGCAGGTGTTAATCCAAATTGCAGTTCAATGCGTCAATAAGAGAACCTTTCAAAGACAACCGAATCGCTATTTAGAACACCAGTTTTTGTGGTGAAAGTATTTGTACTACCAAAAGCAACCTTAACTTTCGTTGGCCTTTCGAATGTCTTACTTTCACTTTCACGTCATTCACTTAAACTTTCCTACTTGCTAGATTTGACCAATCTTCCATAGCCTACGTGCACAAGTAGTTTGAGTAGAACTGATCTTCATTATCTCCCTGCTTGTTTACATCTTATCATGTATGGTATTATTTCATGATCGCTAAACGTTTGATTCTTTTTAATGTTGTCATCAGTTAACTTCATTCAACTGCGCATGTATGTAGGCGCTGGCATTCAGTTGTGGACGTTCGTAAATTGCGTTTATGGGCGGAGAAAGGCAGAGAAAGGCGCAGTTTACACTAAGGATTGAACGATTGATAAATATGACGGAAACTTGGGTCTGACAGCGTTCGCAATCTGCGGTTTGTCCATGGCGCTGATAACGCTAAGTTCGCAAATGTACGTACATCTGGCCCTCAGTGCACAAACGCTGGTGTTGTTGCAACTCTTATTTTCTCACGGCATTGCGAGGGGACTCATTTAGAACTGGCAAGGGGAATGCGCTACACTCTAAAAACGAATGTGTTGGAAACAATCTGGAACCCTATCTGGACACAGAGATTTGTAAAAAAAAAACAATGCAAGTTGTGTTATTTTCAACACATATTGTGTAATGAATAACAAAAGCAATGTTTTGGGAACAACACAAACTGTGTTGTCCCTATCTGGTAGTATGACTGTGCTAAAAACAATGCAAGTTGTGTTGTTTTCAACACATTCTTTTTAAAAGTGTAGTCTCCAAAGTAAAAAGAAAACAAGGTCTGAACACTGTGTGGCTCCACAAAATATTTCATTCATTTTCTTTGAATAGCGCAACATTTCGATCCCAAAGAGCTTCTTCGGGCAAGGCAGACCTTTGTCTGGCTCCTGGCAAGTCTTGGGATGTGTGTACACTTTTCCCGTCATGTCTTCAAAATGGCATGGAAGTCCTGCCTGCAGGAATGACATCTCTATCAACATACGAGGCCCTGCTTGCATACAGGAAGTCAGTAAGTGCACTACTGCCACCCACCTCCCGCTCTGGTGGCTGATCTGCAGTGACTTGCAGGAAGTTGGTGGTGGAGGCTTACTGTGTCTTGCTTCACTGACTTTTCAAACTTAGCTCTGCAACATGCGCAGTCTGTGTGGTTGTGTGTATGTGTGTGTGTGTGTGCGTGCGTGCGCGCGCGTATGTGTGTGTATGTGTGTGTGTGTGTTTGTGTATGTGTGTATGTGTGCAGAAGGAGTGAGGGGGGGGAGGGGGTTGTGTGAAGTGGTTGAAGCAACGTGCTCCAGACAGATGTTCCACGTTCGTTCGCTCACTCATGTCACCGTGAAGCCAAATGGATTAAGTGGGTGTTTGAACAATGAAGACGCGCAGGCCGCAGATGGACGGTCCGGTAAATATTTTATCAGAGCTATGTTTACTATGTACAGAGAGCTGACCTCAGCATCGTGCCGCAAGAGTGGGGGGAGAGGAGCTAGCCTGGCCCCGCCCGCTTAGTATCTCAGATCATTTTTTTTTATCTTACTGAGATACTTTAATTACTTTTTTATGCTGTTAGTGAATGTGTGTGTGATGTCTGTATGCTACTGAGACCTTGAATTTCCCCTTGGGGATCAATAAAGTATCTATCTATCTATCTATCTATCTATCTATCTATCTAGTCTGTCTTCTCTCAATGTGTTTACGTTTCCATCAGCCATCAGGATCGAGGGCCAATCAGCAATGAGAGGGGATGGCGTTAGTTTGGAAATCAAAAGTGGTTGTGGTAAAAGGTAGTACAGCAAAGGTCCATACATTGTTTCCTGACTGCTGACGTGGTTTATTATTAGTAGTTTGTAGAGGTTAGGTGTGAAGTTTAGGCAACATTAGAACATTAGGAATCCCTGATCAACGCGATTGGTTAGGCTGAACCAGTGTTTTCAACGTTAACGCAAAGTCTATGCTCATATTACAATGCTATGCTTGGAAATTCCTTTTCCACGTTCAAAAAACTCCTGAAGACCCAGCTCTTTAGAGAACATCTACTCTCATAGCAACACTTACAACAAGTCTTACTGATCCTAGCACTCACCAGCCGTTTTAAACTGACAAGTAACTGTTAAAAACAGCACTCACCGACGCACTTATTCTTACTGTACTCTAATGTGTTTTTTTTTAAACTGTCCTAAAATTGTGAGCATTGTTCTAAAACTTACTGTTTACCATGTTGTTAGTCGCTTTGGTTAAAAAAGCGTCAGCCAAATGTAATGTAATGTAATGTAAATGTAATGAAATATCATCACATTGTGAATACTTAGACTCTTTTCACAAAGTAAAACAAAAAGAAGGATGAAGAGAGGAATGAGAGAAGAGAGGAATGAGAGAAGAGAGGACAGAGGACAGACTGGCCCAGAGGAGGAGTACGCATTGCAGTGGGAAATGAACAGGAAACAAAGGATGTGAATAAATGGAAACATAGTGAAAATATGTACGTATCTGTACAGCACATTGTAGCTCCGCATTATCATAGTGTAAGATACAGAATCATTTACAATAGAAACAGAGTGAGGATATGTATATCATATATATATATATATCATCCTGCACTAACTCTGTATGTGATATGTGTCTCAAACAGTATACAGCATGTCTATCATGTTCCTATGTTAAGACCTGTCCATATCAGTACTGATACATATATAACAGTAACTAATGACACGAGGGTCCACACTACCAAACAATAAGCTACAGTACGTCTCTCTTTATGTTGAAGAATGTGATGAAATCTTGAAGGATTCCGATTGACTGCCAGCTTTTTATTGTTCTGAAAGTGATCCTTAACAATATCGTTCTTCGTGTCGCTATCGTTATACTATGCGGTGTGGATATCGTCTTCCATATTAGCTAGAGCCAGAGGGACAGTCACTGGAGCCAATCACCATCCAGAGGGACAATCACTGGAGCCAATCACCTGCCAGATGGACAATCACACAATCAAGAACTCAGTAATGGCTTGAGGTCCTATTGTTCAGACCTGTGGGGCATATGGGCAATAAAAAGGCCTGCCCACATCCATAAATGGACTAGAGAGCACCTCCACATGTGTGTGTGTGTGTGTGTGTGTGTGTGTGTGTGTGTGTGAGTGAGAGATTGAATGTATAAGAATGCTGTCATCTGACTGTGAATGCATTGTGAATTTTCCTGCAAGCATTTCTCATCTGCACTCTGACAGCATGTCATCTCTACAAGTCATAAGTCATCTGTGCAGAGGTGTTTGTATGCATGTGTTTCTGTGTGTGTGTGTGTGGGGGGGGGGGGGTATTAGCTCTGTTCAGCTTTGACAGGGGCATCTGTAAGTCATCTGCGTAATTTGTGTGTGTGTGTGTGTCTCAACGTGTGTGTGTGTGTGTGAGTGTTGTTACACTCACTCGTGAGGGGAGAAGGGTATCTCCCTAGGGTCATCTCTATGTATGAATACCTGAATAGTACAAGTGTGTGTATGTGTGTGTGCGTGTGTATTTGTGTGTGGATGTGCATTCACAAAGTGTTTCGGGGTGTATGTTTGTTTGCGTGTGTGTGTTTACTATGCACATATTGGTCTGTATGCTTTTTTTCTGTTACTGTGTGTGTGTGTGTGTAATGCAGACTTTCATTTGTGTGCATGCATGTGAGTGTTTGCTCCCAGGTATATTTGCATATGGACCTTTAGATACATCATTTCCATGTGTGTGTGTGTGTGTGTGTGAGAGAAAGAGTTTGAGTTCATGAGTGTGTGTGTGTGTGTGTATCTGTATCTGTGTACGTGTGTGTTTTGGGTCTTTCTGTGTGTGTGTATGTATCTGATAGAGTGAGAGTTTGACTTCATGTGTGTGTGTGTGTGTGGGAGAGGGGGTTAGGAGTGAGTGTGTGTGTGTGTGTGTGTGAGTGTGTGTGTGTGTGTGTGTGAGTGTGTTTGTGTGAGTGTGTTTGTGTGTGTGTGTGTGTGTGTGTGTTTGTGTGTGTGTGTGTGTGTGTGTGTGTGTGTGTGTGTGTGTGTGTGTGTGTGTGTGTGTGTGTGTGTGTGTGTGTGTGTGTGGTTATTTTCACTAATAGATGCCCGTCTCTCTCTCTCTCTCATGCTCGTTTGCACTGCCTCCCTCCCTCCTCAGTGGCCTTGTAAGCAGATGCTTGCCCTAGAAATGCCTCTTCTTTTTACCAGGCCAGGGCAGTGTCAGGGGAACAGGCCATAGCTGTGGCTCTGCAGCTGAATGTACCACTTGACCTGCCCAAAACCTCGTGACCAGCAGCTCACAGACCTTTCAAAACACCTTTAACCGCTCTTTTTAATACTGTTCTTATAGACCTTTTTTCAGCATTACTATCATTCTTATTCACTGTTATTAAAGGAGACCTTGGCAACTATTTGAACTTAATAAACCCATTTAGAAATCATTTGGAAGGTTAAATGACGTGTTCCGGTGAAAATGGTGACTTTCCCCGCTCCCTCTAGCATCCCCAGATGGAAAACCAACCTTGCAACTTTGGGACTACCATCCCGGTAAGAGAAGTAAGAAACAAGAAACATGCGTTTATGACTGGTCGACACAGAAACAGACACTCATCAGAAGACCGCAGTGGGCTGTTGGGAATGTAAAGCTTCATTATAGCAATTCAATTGAGATAGCAGGGAGCAGATCCAGTAGGTGTCTTATAGGCCAAGGTAAGAGATTTAAATTGCATTCTGGCCACTATAGGGAGCCAATGGAGAGTAACTAGGAGAGGAGTTACATGTGTCCTCTTTGGCTGATTGGTGTGCTGCAGAATTCTGAATCAGTTGTAACAATCTTACTACACAAGCAGGCAGGCCAGCTAACGGTGAATTAAAATAGTCTAGTTTGGAGATAAAAATTGTAGATAACCATTGTAGAAAGAAATTACTGATCTTTAATGCAATATCTACATTGCCCATCATCTGCAACCATTCATCCAATGTTCCAAAGGCACATTCTGTTTACTAATTTGATATCATTTTAAAAGGTTAACTGAGAAAATATTGGAGAACCCTTTTGCAATTATGTACTGTAAGCACATAATGTAATCTGAAAACTGCTGTCCTGTTGGTATTCTGTCTATAATGGAGTGGAATGGAAATTTCTAAGTGACCCCAAATTTTTGACCGGTAGTATAATATATCATATCATATCATAATAAAAAAAACAGCCCTCCATTCTCTTATTACAGTACATCAAGTATTACATATTTGATGCTCAAAACTTACGCTAACTTGTCTGGTTGAGCAAGCCCAAATGTCAAAACCAACTTTAAACGCACACTACAGTAACTTGTCTGGTTAAGCAAGCCCAAATGTCAAAGCCAATTTTAAAAACTGACTAACTCTTAAAGGTTGTATCAGCGATTTCAGGCCCAAAAAATGATCACATTCATCTAATCTTTCCTAATGATTCGCTAGCTGTCTGCCCCATAAGCAGGCCGTCAAAAAAACGCGTCTCTGTAGGCAGCCTAGGCTCCGAGATCTGTACACAAAAACAATTGCTACCAACAAGGGTTGGCAACCCACTCAAAGGCAAAATAAAGTGTTTCAACCAATAACCAACGAGATGCGCGTTTAGGAGAGTTTTAATTGCACGGGAGGGAGGGAGGGGGAGGGAGAAGCGAGCTAGCTCTCTGTTTTGTTTGAACATCAACAGAAGTGACGTATCCCCGCTATCGCTGATACAACCTTTAAGTAAAACTGTTAAGCATTATAAAGTCAGGTCAGGTGCTTACATCTATTTTTTTTTACAGAGACAGGAACATTTCAAAACTTATATTAGGACACTAATTGAACTTCACCACTCAGTGATTTACATTTTCAAAAAGATTTCCCGTTTCAATGAGTCTGGTCCATACCTCTGTCTGTTTGCCCCAGACTCCATCGCCTCTATATAACAGGCCTATAAATCCATCCTCTCTGTCTAGGCCTCGCTCTGTCAATGCCTCCGCTGCGCGCGCCCCTCTCGTTATTTTCATTAATAGGTCCATTACCGCACTTTTAATTACTTGCTCCTTATCCGATCCTTCTGAGAGAGAAAAAAACAGATGTAGAGAGAGAGAGTGAGAGAGAAAGAGTGGGGGGGGGGGGAGCGAGAGAAAGTGAGAGAGAGAGACAGACTGACATTGAGAGAGCGAGTTAGAGAGAAGAGGAAAGGCCTCAGACCACGGAATCTCTTGTTGATCCATCTTCTGTCTGTTATCATCCTTTTCCCAACATTCCTTCCCCCCATCTCTCTCTCTCTCTCTCTCTCTCTCTCTCTCTTTCTCTCTGTATTTTTCTGCTGACGAGAAGGCCCCTGGCACCGGGGCCAAGAACAACCCCCCCCCCCCCCCTCTCGGCACGATCATCACAAGGGGCTGGCGCAATTAACGGAGGAAAAAAGAGGAGGATCCAGAGGAGAAAGAAAAACAACAAGAGGGCGAAGATGCTGATGGGAGGAGGAAGAAGATGAAGAAGAGGAAGAAGAAGAAGAAGAAGAAAAAGTCTACAGTAATCAAACCGCAGGAAGTCTCCCCAGACCCAGGAAGTCTCCCCAGACCCAGGAAAAAGTGCAGTCTTCCTCTCTGCCTCCCCTCCTCCTCCTCTCATCCCCTTCATCTGTTTCTCTTTATCTCTGTTTCTCTCTCTTTCACTCTTTCCTTCTTTCTCTGGCGTCTTTTCTCTGTCAGCACTAACAGCCCTCTGTGGACCTCCTCTTCTCAATCAACCTTTACTTTTTTACTTTTTTTATTCAAATATAAGTGAACTAATGATTTCCACCATGTTGTTTTATATTTAGGCTGTTAATCGTGCCAGTTGGGAGGGGACTGGATGCTGATGAGATTTTTGGGTGTTACCCTGGCGACAGCAGGCTGAGGGTATGATGTGCAATATACGATGTGTGTGTGTGTGTGTGTGTGTGTGTGTGTGTGTGTGTGAGTGTGTCTTTGCGTGAACACTCCTTTGGCTGCTTTTGTAGTATAAAATGGGATTTTTAAGGAGGTCCTAGTGAGCCGCCATCCATTTGCATGCATTGTGTGGTCTCACTGCATCTTCCAGTCTTACAATATAACAAGCCATGATGGACGGATCTCCCTAATTTAAATCGAAATCCAAAGCATTTTGGAATTTAAAAAGACAGAGTTGCAGATCTACGAAGGAAACATAATTAGAACATTTGCACAAAGTGCACGCTGTCCCTCACTATACTACATGGAATTTAAGAAGCGTTTACTTCATCAGGTAAACAGCACTCATCTCCTGCCCGCAGCTCAGCGGTATCATTCAATTACAGGCACAGCACAATGTAGTCAACAGAACAGTCAACATTTAAAGTGTAATTCCAGTGAAAATTGACACAAGGGGTTTTTTCTGCATTAAAACACATTAAATAAGCCGTGGTTGATCAAGCACTACAGAGCTTGGCCTGGTATATGCTATAGCCCCAAATCGCAAACAGTGGAGTAGCTATGGGCAGTAAGCTAAACGCTTCCCAAATAGCATTTTTTTAACCAGTAATATTGTTCAAAACAGCACCAAACCTCGTCAGTAGCTTGCTTAGGGTCTCTACACATAAAACGAAACACCAAATTTGATGTGTTTTAATGCAGAAAAAACCCCTTGGAATTACACTTTAAAATGAATCAAGAGTTTAGCAATCATGAAATAGTACAATACATGATAATAAGAAGTGAACAAACTGCAAGGTCATGCATGCTAGGTAGTGATTCTAATCAACTTATGCTAAAAAATACTTGAACTATTTGTGTAGCCAGACTTTGAAAGATTTAGCAGTCTAGCAGTCATAGGGAAGTGGATGACATGAAAAAGCAAAAGTGACACATTAAAAGGTAAACAAAAGTAAATGTTTGTTTATTTCAACATGGTTCAAAAGCATAACTGGTGCACTGGTTCTATTGTTTACTAGTTACCTGGGGCTGGCAAACTGCTCTTTATATTTGTGGTCTGTCCATGTTCTTAAGGTGCAAATAAAGCATGAAACAGGCACTAATGTCCTAGTACATTAGAAAATAATTATTTTTTGGTCCCGTTTGAATTTTGCCATGAATGTCATCATATGTTGTCTGTGAATTTTTAATATAAATTTTCGTGTAAAGAATGCTACAATTTAGCGGGTAGAAGTTTGATGCGGTTAGACTTTGTGTGAGAGCACTTTGTGGACTACAACTTTCCCCTAGACGACAGCTAACTAGTTTCCCATAACAACCATCAGATGGTTGAGATGAAGAGGGTTATCTGGCAAACTGCTCTTTATATTTGTGGTCTGTCCATGTTCTTAAGGTGCAAATAAAGCATGAAACAGGCACTAATGTCCTAGTACATTAGCTCCAGAGAGAGAGTGTGTGTGAATATATGTGTGTGTGTGTGTGTGTGTGTGTGTGTGTGTATGTGTGTGTGTGTGTGTGTGTGTGTATGTGTGTGTGTGTGTGGGTGTGTGTGTGTGTGTGTGTGGTAAGGAGGGAAACGATAGATGAAGAAGGATGGTGGAAAATATGGAGGCATATCTGACAGGTACAACGAGGAGAATGGAGGGTGAAGAGAGAGAGAGAGAGAGAGAGAGAGAGAATGTGAGGGATAGATCATTAGAAGAGAGAAAGAGGAGATTGCATTGAAAGGAAATGGAGATACTGTATGCAAGAAAGGACAGAACAAGGAGAGAGAAGCTTTAATATTCTCTCTCTTTCCTCCTCTCTCTCTCTGTCTCTCTCTCTCTGTGTGTGTGTGTGTGTGCAACGCCCTTAGCTAATTAGACTCTACCTGTCAGCAGGAGCCTGCATAGATAATATTGGGAAGGATGCTGAGTGAGATGTTATAAATGATGTGTGTGAGTTTGTTTGTGTGTTTGTGTGTCTGTGTCTGTTCGAGTGTGTGTGTGTGTGTGTGTGTGTGTGTCTATCTGTGTGCCCCTTGTGAGTAATAGTGAAATGCATACATGTGTGTTAAATATATATGCAAATTTGTGTGTGTGTGTGTGTGTGTGTTTGGTGCATTACATTTGCAGCATTTCAGAGATTCAAAAACTATGTTCATGTTACACAAACTCATTGTAATTATGCCAAACATGTTACGACGCACACACCCGCATAAGAAAATGCACAGACACACACAAACACACACACACACACACACACACACAACTCACATTCATAATAATGTAGCATTGTCAGCAGAATCTTACAAAAACATTTTTCAATGATTCTGCAACTTTGTGATCAAAGATGCACGTGCATGCACACACACACACACACACACACAGCCACCTCTGCCTTTCTTTCTCTCCTTTCCCTGATATTCCTTGTCCTCTTTATTTCTCTCTCTCTCTCTCCATCTCTCTCAGTCTTTATTTCTCTCTCTCTCTCTCTCTCCATCTCACTCTTTATTTCTCTCTCTCTCTGTCTCTCCATCTCTCTCACTCTTTATTCTCTCTCCCTCTATTACCTTCTTTCCTCTTCCACATCTCTTCTGAGGTCAGACGCACTCCAGTCTGCCCTCGTCGGCTTTAATCAGAACATCTACAAATTTTGATCTGGCCGTGGATAGAGAGAGAGAGAAAGAGAGAGAGAGGCCACTAACAGCAGGCATTGTTATAGCATATTTAGTGGTTCTTATACCTCTGAAATACAGTATTCTCTTTTCTAGTGCTGCAAAATGTCATAAATCGCTATTAACAAAGTTCAAACACCTCTTGTCCACATAGCCTACTTGGCATGATTGGAGAAGAAAATAGCCCATGTCTAAAAAGAAAGAACCCTCTACCCAGGTCCAGACAGAGGGATCGAAAGCCGTACTGTCCAGACGAATGGTCAACGTACACCCCACACACCCTACATCCACTGGCGAAAAGTGGGGCTATGGTGAGAGAAGAGCTACGATTACTATCACTGCCATCATGATTTGAGACACTGATAACTATAACTATGATGGAGTTGGGCTGTGTTTCAAATTACTTCCATCAGTATATTGCTAGTGTACACTGAGCGCTTACTTTCGTAGTGCCTACTTTGAGATGGTTAGTATTGTCCCAATGTCTGCAATATATACTTAAAAACTAAGTATTTAAAGTGTGCAAGTAGGTGGTTTGAGACACAGCCTCACAGTGTGGCCCTGTTAGAATGGGAACTGCTAGGCACTGATTTTGAATATTTACATATTACATTTTGCGTGTTGCTCTGCTAGCAATGTTTGCCACAGTGAGAGAGCAGTTTAGTTAGCCATAGGTCTATATACTGAGATAAGAGCCCCTGACATCTCTATTACTGAAATGCATATGTTCTGTGGTGCAATCCTAAGTGGAAGAGCTGTATTCTAAGCTGTATATGTAAGCTGTATACCTGCAAAACACAACCGCTTCATTTGCTTGCTTTCCTCACTTGGCCACAATGAGAGGGGTAATCTACCATTAGCTCATCATTAGCTCTGTTAGCTGCAGCAAGCAAGTATGTCTGTTAGCAGTACAGGCAGCTATGTTAGGCGTGGCATTGCATTGCAGGATGCACTTAATATGTCCTCCTAACCAAATCTCCTTTCTTGTTTAGTCTTCTGGAGAGAGAGAGAGATTGTGTGTGTGTGACAGAGAAAAGGGGTGTGAGAGAGAGAGTGAGTGTGTGTGTGTGATAGAGAAAAGGGGTGAGAGAGAGAGAGAGAGTGTGTGTGTGTGTGTGTGTGTGACAGAGAGAGAGAGAGGAGAGAGAGAGAAAAGAGAGGGAAAGGGACATCTTAAACCCCTTCATATAATGAAGTGATGCTATCTAGACCTTATGTTGCACAGTGGCAGGCTTTCTGTCAGCCACTTTAGCAAGGTCACACACACACACACACACACACACACACACACCCCTCCAAATTTGATTTACAGAGGTGATTGCCGGTAATCAGAAATATTTTTCTGTACTGTTGGATTAAGAAGCTTTCGCAGTATTATGTTGTATTTGTGCTGTAAGGGTAGTTAAGTGTGTGCTGTCTCTTTAAGAGTCTTTTGTTTATTGATGATGTCAGCATCTCCATAACTACAGTTTAGGAAGTAAATCAGTTAATAGAGCTGGTAAGTCCCGCCCCTTCCGCTAACCCTGCTGGACTTCTAGGTTGAAAAATCGTTAATGCAAGTGAATGTAAGAAAATAATTATTTTCTGGTCCCATTTGAATTTTGCCATGAATGTCATCATATGTTGTCTGTGAATTTTTAATATAAATTTTCGTGTAAAGAATGCTACAATTTAGCGGGTAGAAGTTTGATGCGGTTAGACTTTGTGTGAGAGCACTTTGTGGACTACAACTTTCCCCTAGACGACAGCTAACTAGTTTCCCATAACAACCATCAGATGGTTGAGATTAAGATCGACTTTGAACACAGTGGACCATACAACTTGACAATTACACTGTATCAGTGTTAATGTGTTGAGTAAAGCTAGACATGTTTCGAAAATTTTTGTTACCATGTGTGTTTATTCCTGCCCATCTCAGCTAATGTTAGCGATTAGCTCACGTCACATAGGCAACATGTAGTCTTTCTTTATATGTCTTTTCCACAACTGCTAGCTGAAGAATCATACAATATACTGTCAAACTCATAACATGAAAAATTATATAAAAATTTTACAGACAACATATTGTAACGATTTGATAGCGACACACACAGTTGTCCAATCAAAAGGTTTATTAGCTGAGAACGAGAGCACACAGACCAAGACCAAGACACAGAACACAATACACACGGGGCAGGTCAAACAGACACACACACTACACATACAGGGGAGGACGCAGCCCCCCACACAAAAAGGATCACACACGAGGGAGAACTAAAAGGGAAACATGTTACAATAAAGACGCTAACATTACACTCAAAACTAAGGAGAAATACAGACATAAACCCCCCAAATGTTCGCTCTCGTATCCCAGGATGCCCTGCGCGGGTGAACGCCTCCTGCCTAGAGGTCCACTGGGGGTTTAGCGGATGGGTGGGACTTACCAGCTCATCTTAAAACAGTGAAAAAAGCCTCCTGAAGTTCTGCTTATCTAAAGCCATCTGTTACATTTCATGTATTTGGATGCACTGTCGTTATGTTATTTATGTTAATAGAAGTCTTAAGTGACATGTAGTTTTGATTGATTTAAGTTAGTGCAGATTTCATATAATCTAATGAGTTCATATTACATGTGCCATTGTTAGCATGTGCTAGCCCATAATGCATTCAGCTGGATGAGATAATCCATTCTCATGAGTTTAGCTAAAAACTACACCTCAGTTGATTCATATTAAACACATATTAAGCATAAATAGCAATGTAATATGGGCTTAAAAAAGTAAGTAATTTCATATTAATTTTCATTGATGTACTGAAGTTAATGCATTATTTTGTATTACTTGTAGTTTTACCCTAACCTGACCCTAGCCAGATGAATGTCGTTCCGCTTAGCTCCGCCTAGCTTCACTCACATCCATCTGGGACCTCTTCCATTGAGAGTGATTTCTCCAACCAACTTTATGTTTAGCCAATCAGGACGCAGGGCGGGAGTTTCATAGATGTGACATAGCGTAGAAGCGACTGTGAGTCTGTTATTAGCGTCACGGGTTGGCTTCGATGTGAGTGGTTGAAGTAGCACGTCAATAGATGACGGACAAGTGGCTTATTCAATCATATGCAAGCATTTTTTGATTAGGCCCAGCCTTCTGAAGCAACACTTCAATGGATCGGTTCCAGATGGATGAGTGGAGCTAGGCGGAGCGAAATTCATCTGGCTATTGCCAGGTTAGTTTTACCCTACTTCCAGTCCAGAGTTGATCTAAACATCCTCTTCAGCATGGTGAGTTGTATATCTGCCAACTTGTGCAGGGCGTATAACGGTGGCAGAATAGTAGTCAAGATTATGTTATGGACCCTTTCAAGAGAGTTCCATTATCAGCATCATAGTTGGCCCCACAAGACTTCCTTTTTAACATTCCATATGTTATCTTATACAACAATTGGGTTCTATGGAACTATTTATTTGTTTCTGATTGGCCGAGAGACGTTCCATGAGTTGGAATATCCCTGGACATTTCAACTCAGACTTTGCACAGCTAATAATAAATAACTCCGCGATACAATGCGAAGATTTGACACAATGTTCTCATCCCAGCTCTCCACTATTTTAAGCAATGGGTTACTCCTTAGCAAACCATAACGAAACAGTGCTTCACCACATCTGTGGATTAAGCTACACAGTCAACTCAATGTAAGTAAGATAAACGCGGATGCTAATTGTTCTCAGCATTGCCAGCATTGTGTAGGGCCTATAATATGATTGTCACTTGGAGGAGACTTGTAGATAACTAACGTTAGCATAGTTAGCTAACCGCTGCTAACGTGCTAGCATCGTGTCAGAAAAACATATGGGGCTGTGCACAGTAGTGTAACATTTATTCACCATAAATTAATAAAGTTGAGTGGTTCTGCAATGTAGGCTATGTTTCCGTTTTTTTTGCAGTACCATGTCCCTTACATAACATGGCCCAGTGTCCTTGTAACATGCATGCAGCAAAGCTAGATATGAATGTGATTTCAGCCCGACTTTCAACATTTCTTTCAAGAAGACACGTAAACCACAAAGACCCGCAAGACGCTGTCTATTGAAAAGGGAACTGTTTTTGATGCGTAAGAACGATGTCGAAATTAACATTTTTAAACAATATTGGGGTGTTTTCAGATTATTTAGTTTGTGGTAGAATTGTTGTATAAAAGCAATATAGCACTCGTGATCGTGGGGTTGGTCATGGATATTCCCACGGCTGTTGTTGCCTGCGCCTTGCCTACGGCCGAACAACACCCGTGGGAATATCCATGACCAACCCCACTCTCACTCGTGCTATATTGCTTAATTAATGTAGAGGAAGTAGATTGGGGCCCAAATAGAACGTTCAAGCATTGTTTTTGTTTTTATTGATGAAAGGGTCTATAGAAATTGTCTTTTGGATGTATATTTGAGTTTGTTAATTGTAATAATATTTTTTCATCCCGAAGATTATAATTTCATTACAATAACATATTACAATATGCAAATGTGACTCAGTAACAGTTGCAGATACATGCTCTTTGAAATCGGAGAAGCTGTAATCAAATGTGTCAATTTTTAAATTAGTAATTAGTATTGTTGTTTAAAGGTTAACATTATCCCAAAACTCAGTTTAGACCTTGGAGAGAATTGATAAGGAGTTTTTAGGCAGCACTTCTTGTCAGCCAGTTCACTTTGGGAGAATTGATTTGGTAGCCTGCTTGTGTTATTTCTCTGTGACTATTGAACTAGATCAACTTTTGCCGTTGATCTGCCTTGCTGTTTTATTTAAGAGTCTCTCTTCATAAGGGAGACCATCAAATGGCTTTTAAAATTCAAGTAGGCTAAACAATATTAGCATCATCTAGCTGCCACTTTACACAGCTATATAGCGTGCTAGCTGGCTACAACCTATCTTAAATACGCAACTAAAGCAAAAGCAAGTCACAAAGTCAGTGACTATATTAAAAATTTTCTTTACAGTAGATTAGGTACAAAGACAAATAGAAACTGACTGTATTTCTGGTAAATACATGTGAAATAAGACCAGTGTCCATCTGTGAGTAAGTAATTGAGATGGGTGGGGTAGTGTTTAATGTGGTGGTCCTCACTGTTGGTTTGTATTTTAGAGTGCCATATCAGGGAGGCTAGCATGAGTGGAGGATGATGTTTTATTTTAGCACCCTACTTAAACCGCACGCTTTTCATCCAATATGGACGTGTCGTGTGTACAAACAGAACAGGCTTATTGACAAACAGCTTATGGGAGAGAGAGTTCCCAAAACACTAATTATGCACATCCTTAATGCTGTCATATATGTAAATATCTGTGTGTGTGTGTGTGTGAGTACATTTTCTGTATTCAAGAGCACATGGGAATGCATTTATACCTGTATACATTTGTGTACTACATTTCTTTCAGCACAATGTTTTTTTCCTTTTAAATCAATGTACATACTGATGCCTATTATGTGTATGGGTGCATTTGGGACTTCATATGAGGAAGCAATGGGCAATGTACCCACACATTTGTGTGTGTGTTTCTGTGTGTGTGTGAGTGTCTGTGTGTGTGTGTGTACATGTGTGTAGGTCTGTGTGTATGTCTGAGTGTGTGTGTGTACGTGTGTGTGTGTGAGAGAGAGAGAGAGTGTGTGTGTGTGTGTGCGTGTGTGTGTAGGTCTGTGTGTGTGTCTGAGTGTGTGTGTGTACGTGTGTGTGTGAGAGAGAGAGAGAGTGTGTGTGTGTGTGTGTGTGTGTGAGTGTGTGTGTGTGTGTGTGTGTGTGTGTGTGTGAGTGTGTGTGTGTGTGTGAGAGAGAGAGAGAGAGAGTGTGTGTGTGTGAGTGTGTGTGTGTGTGTGAGTGTGTGTGTGTGAGTGTGTGTGTGTGTGTGTGTGTGTGTGTGAGTGTGTGAGTGTGAGTGTGTGTGTGTGTGTGTTGTAAAGGCACCTTGCTGATGGCCGTGTCTACCTGTGTGTTGCAGCTGTGAGACAGAGCAGAAGCTCAGGTGCATAACGTGTCCTTCAGTTTACTAACCCATCAATTTATCCTGCTGGAGACATGCCAAAACACACACACACACACACACACACATATGCACACACATATGCACACACACACACACACACACATCCACACACATCCACACACATATGCACACACACACACACACACACACACACACACACACACACACACACATACACATCCACACACATATGCACACACACACACACACACACACACACACACACATATGCACACACACACACACACACACACACACACACACACATAGCTGGCCGGCAAGACGACCAATCACTCTCTTTTATGTACAAATACGTGCACAAATGCATGCACAATTCGACCCAGGTAAAACTGCTCAATGTCTACCACAGAAACCTTGTGCTTCTCCCAATGTTGCACCAAATACGCATGGTGCTTTCTCCATCATAGTAATACACTGTACACTTTCTCAGCCACTTCCTTTCGTATGTAAAATGCTCTCTCTCTCACACTGACTCTCTCTATCTCTCTCGCTCACACACACACATTCCATAAGCTAATGTATAAACATGCATTTATGACATGCATCTGCACTTAGGCACTTATACAAGCTTAGAGGTTCTCTGGAGGGGCTTCTGACTATCAGAACTCCCACTCCCTCCCTCCCTCCCTCCCACACACACACACACACTCACACACACACACACACACACACACACACACACAGACACACCACACCACATGGGAACATACACTAACGTGCATACTACTACTACTAAATAACATACTGCAGACAGACTTTTAGACCTCGCCCCCATTACGGGCATACTGACGCGATCACACTCCTCCACACGTGTGTGTGTGTGTGTGTGTGTGTGTGTGACAGGATAAAAACACTGAACACTGGCCCTAGTGTAAAAAGTCTGTAGACACAGACAAATAGAAACACAACATACTGTACACACAGGCATATAGGACACACACATACTCACATGTAAAACAGTGAATGTTTAATGTAGATATGCTCTCAGAAAACAAACAAACACACACACACACACACACAAACACACACACACACACGCACACACACACAAACAAATACACATAAACACACACACACACACCCAGTGGGGAGCCCCAGTCCAGTGCTTGTCCAGCATGGTACAGTGTGTTCTGTCCCCTCTGCTACTCATAGGAGGCCTCTGTGCTGCTCCACTGCACTGCAAGAGCACCACACACCAGGCTCCGCCAGACCCAGTCAAGGTTACAGCCACAGGGAACACACACACACACACACACGGACGGACACACACACGGACGGACGCACACATACACACGCACATGGACGCACAGATACACACACACATGGACGGACGCACACATACACACACACGAATACGGACACAAACACAGACACACACACGGACACACCTGCATAAACATAAACTTACAATAATACAGCTCAATCACACGCTCGCACACACACATACACACACACACACACACACACATAAACGGACACACACACACGTACACAAAGGCATCAAACAGGCAGGGTGGTGCGTCCCAATAGGGAAGATTTAGGATGCTCCTCTGGTTCACCCTGCGGAAGCGAGCTCACTTCCTGTCCGAGGGGATGCTCTACTGGGCGACACAGCAGCCGAGGCGGCGGCTCGTAAACCTTCGCCCTGGAGACAGCTGAGCTCACCGCCGCGTGTCCAGCTGCTAGCCCGCTCAAACGCCTTGTAAATTCACATAAGGAATTTCTCGCTTCCCGCCACGAGAGGAACAGGAGAAAGAGATAACTGGAGAAACAGTCTCTCTTTATTTCTCTCTCTCTATCCCTCTGTCTCTCTCTCTCTTTTTTTCTCTATCCCTGTCTTTCTTCTCTCTCTCTCTCTCTCTCTCTCTCTCTCTCTCTCTCTCTCTGTCTCGCTGAGTGTAAACTGTCAATGTACATAAGGAGACTTATTCTTATCCAGAAAATGCAGGTGAAAATGGAATAGAATAGAATGATTTTAAATTCCATTTGTTTCATCTTTGTTTCCTTTTTGATGATTCTGAGGTACTGAGCAATAATCTCAAATAAAGTCAGAATAACACACAAACATACCAAAACACAATAATTCAAAATACTTTTCTATGAGTAAGATGGCAGATATTGGGCATCACATCACACTATCATATTTTACTTAAAGGAATTATCCGGAGTGAAATACACTTTAGATCAATTTACGGATGATTGGGAGTACATACGTTGAGTTGACATCCAAATCATGTCAATCGGATGTGTTTTGAGAAAGTTCGATTTTACCGTTTTTAGTCAAAACTCGTTAGCGTGGAAGTGAGAAGGGCATATTATTTCGCTGCTACAAAACGCTATTTTTATACCTCACAGTTCCGCGACGAAATTGTGAATTTCCAGAGCGTGTTACTCCACACTTGGCAATCGACTCCTACGGACTTTCCCCCTAAAGATGGCAGCAAAGATGGCAACATTTCCGGAAAGGTACTGGCTTGATGAAATTCATTCTGGACTCTCTATCCGACCACATAAAGACCTCGGGATACTTCGGTTTGGCTTTAGGGACCCTCTACTCACTACCACGTAAGTGTAATGTTGTTTGGAACTGTAGAAGAGGTATAAAAATAGCATTTTGTAGCGGATAAATAATATGCCCTTCTCACTTCCACGCTAACGAGTTTTGATTAAAAAAGGTAAAATCGAACTTTCTCAAAACACATCCGAATGACATGATTTTGATGTCAACTCAACGTATGTACTCCCAATCATCCGTAAATTGATCTAAAGTGCATTTTACTCCGGATAATTCCTTTAAATGTGGACGAAAGATCCTATAGGATGACTGCTTCAAGTGGGGCAAAGGCTTTCTAGTTGGAACAGTTCTACTGATTAGTATTGACAGACCATCATATTTACAAAGGGAATCCTTGGTGTTTGAAGGTTCAAGTCAGAGGGTGGATTCCTTTGATTAAAAACTAACATTTCCTCCTGGCTTCTGTGGATCAGACGGAATACAAAACAGCAGTAGCGAGACATTCAGGAATATTTGATTTAAACACACAGTTTCTCTGTTTTCCATTACCCACCCTGTTACACACAGACATACACACACAGACAGACACAGACAAACAGGCAAAACACATACACACATACACACACACACACACACACACACACATAGACAAACACACACATACACACACTCACACACATGCGCACACCAACACACAAGCACACACACTGACACACACAGGCAAACAGACAGAACACATACACACACACAAACAAACACACACACACACAAACACACACATAGACAAACACACACACACAGATACACACACTTACACACATGTGCACACCAACACACAAACACACTCTGCCACACACAAACAAACACACACACACATATAGACAAACACACACATACAAACACACACACACACATAGACAAACACACATTCATGTTTTTAATTGTGGTTGTGGCTTCTGTGCAACCCCCCCCCCCAAGCAGCATGAGTGCACAGTAGTGTGGCTATATAAAGCACGACTTCTTAGGAGTCACACACCATATGTTTGTGCTTGTCAGGCACGTTATTAAGCGTGTAATTCCCCGGTAATACATTCCCAGTGCCGAGCTGGATTAAAAAATGACATCCTTGACAAAACGTTTCAATTGATATGCACAGAATCATTTTCTGCCCCAAAAAACGAGGCAGCGATATCCTTAGTGTATACATGAGTGCTATTTAGTGCACATGAGAGAGAGACAAAATCTTTGTGTGTGTTAGTGTGTATAAGTGTGTGTGTTTGTCAGAGAGAGAGTTTCCTGTAATGCTGTCAATGTTCTAATTGTTATGCTGTTTTAATTGTGCTTTGGCAACACTGTACTTACTTACAGTCATGCTAATAAAGCAACCTTGAATTGAATTGAATTGAATTGAGAGAGAGAGACATTCTCTGTATGTGTGTATGAGTATGTGCGTGTGTGTGTGTGTGTAAGCATTCGCCTCATTGCAGTAGGTTTTCCATTAATTAACGTAATGACATGCAAATAGAATGTATGGAGAAAAACGCCAATCCAGACCACAGGAGGGGAAAAGCAGTGAAAATGGAGAACACGAGAAAAGAAAGGGAACCCAGTGATCCTCTGTTCTCAGTCAGCTAAAAAAAAACTCTACAGTGTCCATGTGTAACGGATGCCAGCTAGCTTAGCTGTGCTTGTGGAACGTTGGTAAACCTCACTCCCCGACGCCTCAAGAGTGCTGCTGGCATGCGAGCCAGTAGCCTGGGCTATTGGCTCAATTGTAAGCGCGCTCGCCTCCTGATCCGAGGTGCTGCTGTTTCGCGGGTTCGAGTCCGGGCGTGTGCAGAGCTGAATCGCGCAGGTTCAACACAACGCAGGTTACACATGCATACAGTGCAGTACGCCTTCTGTGGTGTATTCCACTAAATAACACACAGTAGACAGTCAGCACTCTTGCTGCACGTTCGCTCTTTACTCGGCTCAAGCAGGAACTGAATACAGATCAAAGTCAAAGTCAAAGTCAAAGTCAGCTTTATTGTCAATTTCTTCACATGTTCCAGACATACAAAGAGATCGAAATTACGTTTCTCACTATCCCACGGTGAAGACAAGACATATTTTACCAATTTAAGTCCACAGACAAACATAACATTCAAGTAAACAAAAAAGTAAGTAAATATAGATATCCCAGCATTCACTAGCTAGGCTGGTCTACGACACAACCAAGTTACCAAAATACCAAAACTCAAAAGTTTAATACATCACATCACCCCCCCCCCCCCTTTTTAAATGAAGGTACTCTTCCGCTACACTGGATACTTAACTCATATAAATCCTTATTACTCAAACCAGTAAGTGTAACAGATGCCCTTATCCTAACAAACATTTTTTTTTTATCAAAAACAGTCCATTCGACCCAGAGTCCAATGTTGAACCTATTTTGCAAAAAGAAGTGAACTGCATTTTATAGCATAGCGCTCAGGCGGTTTCTTCTCTCTGGCTGAGCGACGTAGACTTTGAGATGCTGTTGGCAACTCGTCACTGACCACGTGCACAGGATCAGCATCCGCTGACATATTGTCCTCGATCACACCTCGGGTTGGGCTGATGTGTCAGTGGTTGCACAGTCGGTATTCAGATCCAGTTCATCGGCTGTGACACGAGATCTCAACTGATCCCCATGTCTCCTGTATGTGATGTCTGTGTCTGTCCCTTGAACTCTGTAGGACACTGGTCCTGTTTGCTCCACTGTTACTCCTGGAATCCATTCCTCTCTTCCCCCCGCTGTATTTTGCAAATACACAGGGTCATCCTGAGAAAAAGATCTGTTCACCGCTCGCTGGTCATGGTAGAACTTTTTTAAGTTTAATACATCACACCTTCACACAACTCTACACAACTAGTGTCCATGCATACGGTGCAGTAATCCTTCACACAACTCTACACAACTCTATTCAGTGTCCATTCATACGGTGCAGTACGCCTTCACACAACTTTACACAACTCTATACAGTGTCTATGCATACGGTGCAGTACGCCTTCACACAACTCTACACAACTAGTGCCCATGCATATGGTGCAGTAATCCTTCACACAACTCTACATGATATACTTTGCAGCGGTAATTATATAGATTTGACAGACCTCCGAACGTTGGGAAGGCCCATTCATGTGAATGGAACTTTCTGCGGCACTCTAAAGAGCCGTGTAATAAGTAAGGGATAACGGCGCTGAGGTGTCCTGTTATACGGAATTAATGGACGAGGGTGAGGAGCAAAGAACTCCCCGACGCACAGCGGAGTTGCCGAGTCCATTAATTCCGTATAACTGGACACACCTCGAAGGCCGTTATCCCGCTTATCACCCAGTTGCCACTGTAAAGCAAAAGAAAACACACGGTTCCGTTTAAAAAGAAGCTCACTAGTTCAGCTTGTTGTACAACTTTCATTGGCCCTATAACAGCGATAGCATGGATAGTTAGCTTGTTTACAGTTGATTTCATTGTCGCGAAGCCTGCCTCCAGGCTCAACCGTCGTCCTACTATCGTTGTTATAGTTACCATTCATAAGCATTGATATGGAACGGCGATTAAACTTTTTTTACCAGATCTACTTCATAGGTGTCCCGTTATTCAGAATTAAAAGCCACCCCGCCAGCCAATCAGAAAAGAGTATTTCTTCTCTCCGGCTGATAAAACTATATAAAGACCACTGCAAAGTATATAATGACCACTGTCATGGAAATGGAACATTGACTGAAAGTGAAAATCCCCAAAAATTCCACCCAGTGTCAATGCAGAGGGCGTCCATTCCCCACCACCACAGTGTAGAAAATCAGAAATAGCAATCATATCCCTGCTCATTCTTTGACCTAATGCAAAACACAAGGTTAATAATGTTTTTATTAATTTTCTACTGAATTCCATACACTCATAAAAGCCGTTCCAGGGACAAGTATTGCAAATTAGCATTAGCTATAAACACTTGCATCAGATATCTGTTCTCAGTTTGTATACTGTATTTATCCCTATCAAATAAACCGTAATCAAAAATAAACAAAAGGCACACAATATGAATACACGAATCCGACGAGCGTTCTGTGGAGGCTGCCATCTTGTGGCGACGCCATTACTGAGCTGTTACTGGTATGTAAACAAACCTCCATGATAACGCACCATCAATGACAGCTACAGCCAGGCAGTATGGCTTGTTGGGTTGATGATGTTAGACAGTGGCCTCCGGTCACAGATGAAGGTAC
>NC_055974.1:24271546-24274046 GCF_018492685.1 Alosa sapidissima
CCCATAAAAACATAACAAATTGTTCCAGCAAATTACAGATGAGATGCTCGTTTAGGAGAGTTTCAATTGCACGGGAGGGAGGGGGAGGAAGTAGCAAGCTAGCTCATAGTTTTGTTTGAATTTCAACAGAAGTGACGTTACCCAGCATCGCTTAGAGCACCTTTCAGCACCTTTAAGTAAAATATAAAGACAAGCTTACCCAATGTAAACATGAAGCAACTTAAATATCAGTGCCTCACCTCAAATTATTCACAGCCATGCCCCATTTTGATTTGTAGTGATTCTTTATTTGACCAAAAGGTTTCTTTCAGCTGGGAATGACATCTTCCCATGTCTGCACAATGTCTTATCTTCTTTTGTCACAGGTTTAAGTCATTTCCAGACAACAAAAAACGGTCAAATTACAATTCAAATAATAATAATAATAATAATAATAATAATACATGTCATGTAGAGTATGTTGCTTTAATTTCCCTGCATAGGATCAATAAAGTTTATTTTATCTGTTAGTAAGATGGTAGTAAGATCCGCTTATACGGTATTTTATTTTGAATAAAAAAATAAAAAATGAGCAGCAGCTTGTTGTTTTTCCCTGTCTGCAGTGATCATACTCAAATCTATTCTGTGTAAGTTTTCTGTGCTCCCAAACAGCGTTAAGCAGTTACTAATGACATATCACAATCACCTATTCTTTATGATCTTATTTCAAATATTGCTAATGCAAGTGATAAACAAACCTTCCACCCAACCACCCCACCTCACTCCGCTGCATTGAGTTGCATTGCTCTTCTATGCGTTCAGTCTTGTATACAAAGTACTGCCCGACACGACTCTGTAGTGACCTCTAAAAGCCCAGCGTCAGCATCTTGCAGGAATCGTTAATTGTCAGTGGGTAGGCGTGTGCTAATTCCTGTGTTTTTTTTATGATTTGATGCTCTCTGCGACTGCGGAATTGTTTGGTCTCGTTAAAATGCATAGTGTGTCCATTTGTGTAGTAAAGAGATCTCTCTCTCTCTCTCTCTCTCTCTCTCTCTCTCTCTCTCTCTCTCTCTCTCTCACACTCACACACACACACACAAAAGCACACACATATTTTTTTTCAAGGTAACAAATTTAGCGAAGAAGATTTGATTGTATTTCACACATGCAGCTTTGCAATAAACCACTAATGGAGAGCATGAACCATGGGCAGTGCGGTGTGTGTGTGTGTGTGTGTGTTAATGTATGCATGTGTGTGTGTGCGTGTGAGTATGTGTTAATGTATGCATGTGTGTGTGCTTTCATACACTTGTGTGCATGTTATTGCATCTGTTAATGAGGATGCACACAGAAAAAGAGAGAGAGAGAGAGAGAGTGTGTGTGTGTGTGTTTTATGCAAGGTGTGTGTGTGTGTGTGCAAGGTGTGTAATAATGCAAGTAAAAATAATGAAGTAATAAGAGGAGCCATGAAAATGATCTAGCACCAGCACACACACACACACACACACAGGTGCATACAGACAGGAGCATACACACACACACACACACACACACACACACACACACACAGGTGCATACAGACAGGAGCATACACACACACACACACACACACACACACACACACTCACACACACACACAGGTGCACACAGACAGGAGCATACACACACACACACACACACACACACCAATCGACAAAGAAGTGTACATTCATCAACACCACAAACCCCGACACACACACACACACACACACACACACACACACACACACACACACACAAAGACACACACACACACACACACATATAGTGAGACAGTGCACAGTGATCTGCGGAGAAACTAAAGACTGTGGTCCAGCATCTCATTCCGTGTGACAGGAGCCTGGGAGAAAAGCCCCAGTACATTATCCTGCTCTATGGGCCACACAATGGAGTTACCTTCTCCCTCTGTCAGCCGCAGACAAACTGCCCGCCTGCACCATTGAAGGCACGGGGACACACACGCCAACAGAGAGACAGAGTGAGAGAGAGAGAGAGAGAGAGAGAGAGGGAGGGAGGGAGGGAGGGGAGGGGGAGGGGGGGAGAGAGGGAGGGAGAGAAAAAGTGAGAGGGAGATGGGGAGGAAGGGAGAGAAAGAGAGAGAGGGACAGGGACACACTCGCCAACAGACAGAGAGAGAGAGGGAGGGGGGGAGAGAGGGAGATGGGGAGAAAGAGAGAGAGTGAGAGAGAGAGGGAGGGAGGGGGGGAGAGAGGGAGAGAGAGAGAGAGAGAGAGAGAGAGGAAGGGAGAGAGGGAGAGAGAGAGAGGGAGATGGGGAGGGAGTGAGAGAAAGAGTGAGAGGGAGATGGGGAGAAGGAGAGGGAGAGGAAGGAACAGACAGAGGGGTGATAGAGAGGAAGGGAGAGAAAGAGGGAGGGGGAGAGAGGGGGAGAGAGAGATAATAGGGAGGAATAGGAAAAACTGAAGAGACACAGAAGAGGGGAAGGATAGAAAGGGAGAGGGATGGAGAGTGCAGGGAGGAA
>NC_055974.1:24279046-24281546 GCF_018492685.1 Alosa sapidissima
ATCTGACACATAACACAATAATCATCACAATCACACATCTCTCTCTCTCTCGCCTCCCCATCTCTCTCTCTCTCTCTCTCTCTTTATCTCTCTCTTTCTCTCTCTCTCTCTCTGATATTAGTGAAAAAATCAACAGCCCACCCCATGAGGAGGAGACGTGTGTCAAAGCTGCTTTTCTGACACACACATACTCACACACACACACACACACACACACTGTGGCGGTGCTACAACACACAGGACAAGGCTCTTAACTGCTGCTGCTGCATGGGTGTAGCCATTCAGTCGCGGTGTATGTCAGTGTAACGTGTGAGTCATCACACACACACACACACACACACACATTCAGACGCATGCACACACTCACACACACACACACACACACATTTAACACACATAATGGGACACCCACTGAGGGGCATTATGCATTCAGCGTACATTCCAGCCATAGTTATCTGTCAGTTCCGCACACGAGATTAACTAGTATTTCC
Source organism: Alosa sapidissima (assembly GCF_018492685.1). NCBI lineage: Eukaryota > Metazoa > Chordata > Actinopteri > Clupeiformes > Clupeidae > Alosa > Alosa sapidissima. The sequence goes on from NC_055974.1 coordinate 24,279,538, forward strand.
CCACTCAAATCTTCCTATGGGGTCTTCAATTAAAGCCTCATTCTAACTCATGTTTTTGAATGAGTTGTCCATGATGAGAACACAGCAATATGGTGTTATTATGGACGGGACACACACACAAACACACACACATACACACACACACACACACACACACACATTTTAGCCCAATATTTACTCCTTTGATCTTCTGCTCTGAGTCTTGTTCTGTGTGTTGCAGCACCGCCACAGTGTGTGTGTGTGTGTGTGTGTGTGTGTGTGTGTGTGTGTGTGTGCTATTATGGACGGGACACACAGGCTCTTAAGACTCCCCCAACCAATGATCACCAAACGGCAAGTTCACCAAACGGCAAGTTCCTGTCTACTCACAGCCCCTGAGCTTCCTGTCTACTCACAGCCCCTGAGCTTCCTGTCTACTCACAGCCCCCATCCAACTGGACGGGGAGAAGGACAAAAGAAAAAGAATGAGGAACACACCAGGAATGAATACACACATACACATCTACAACCTCACTGACGTGCCAAAGACCATCACACACCGTGGGTGGAGAACAATCACAACGATGACGATGCCATACAGAGAGAGTGGTGGAGGAAGAATTATAGAGAGAGAGAGGGAGAGAGAGAGGGAGAGAGAGAAGTAAAGGTGGAGAAGTAGAGGTGGAGAACTCAGGAAGAACTGTACAATTATCACAGCAAAGCTGAGAGAAAAAGGAGAAATGTCAGGAGGAAGGTGGACAGCCCTTACCCGGTCTTTTCTCGAGTTTTCGCCCTCGACTTCCGCATAGCCGGACCTTGGAGATGAGGATGAGGATCTGCTTCTGGCAGAGGGACTTGTTGCTCTTGGGGCAGGGCTTGCGCTTGTTGGCGATCTGCCGGTTGGCCTGCGGATCCTTCACCTCCCGTCGTTGCCGGATGAGTGAGCTGGCGAGTGCGGCCATTTTGGCGGCGGCGGAGCCTTAGCCTTCCGCCGGTCGGGTGGGGGGGCGCGCGGGGCTGAGGTCGGCCGCCCCCCTGCCGGGTCTCCCAGGGCGACGGGGACGGAGGTGGCGCGTGGACGGACGGCTGGGGCGCTCACAGTTGAGGGAACGGATGAAAGGGGGAAGGGTCTCCCACGGCAACCGAGGGGTTAGGAGACGAGAGGGGGTCGAACGGGGGTAGAAATAGGAGAGTGCGTGGGGGTGGGTGGAGTCCACAAGTCCCAGTAAAGTTGGGAGAAGTTTTTTTTTTTTTACTGTTCTCGTTCTTGTTATTGGAGCTGGAAGAGCCCCGTAGACCTTTGGTAGTTGTAGTTTTTTTTTTTTTTAGTTCAGTTTAGTTTGCAGTCTGTGGAGTTCCAAAGCCTCAGATCAAGTGTCGCTCCGGTAGGTGACGTTCCCTCTCCAAGATCTGAGGGGAGTCATGCTTCTTCTGGCAGGACAGACACAACAAGCAGAGAGAAGAAAAGCACCATCCTACGCCCCCCCTGTCTGTGTGGGATCTCCCCGCGTTTCAGCTCCTCACAGTGGGGGAAGACTGTCTGTCCTCCCCTCCCCTATCTCTTAGCTGGAGCTGCTTGAGAGAGACAGAGAGAGAGAGAGTTGTTCAGCAGACCGATCCAAACAGTCGTAAATGTCTGTTAACAGTGTCCAGCTTTCAGGGATAGTGGTCGAGGCAACTGTCCAGATCCGATTACATCAAGTGGATGACAGCCGAGTTTTGAGAATAAAACACACACATCGGTCGCAGGACGATGTCGCTGTCACGTGTACTTCACAAACACACGCAGACACACGTTGCATCAAAGACACGCTCGCGTTTCGACGTCCAAGAATGAGGCACCAGAGAAAAAAAATGAAGGAATAGATGGATGGATGGATAGATGACAGTAAACGAGAAGAGAAGCACGCACCAGTCCAATCCGTCAGGTCTGCCTGTCGAAAAAGACACACACGCACACACACAAGTCTGTCCCAAATGGACGAGTGCAGAAAGAGGTCCGCTTTCTCAGTGTCTCTGATTCATCTCAC
>NC_055974.1:24286546-24294046 GCF_018492685.1 Alosa sapidissima
AACAGTTGAAGACCATTTTGTTTTCGTTTCCGTTTCCGCTCCTCGTAAAATTCCGTTCGTTTTCGGTTTTCGTTTTCGTTCCTTGAACCGGTTCCGGAACCGAAGCCCTGGTCACCACCACATCTTGTGTTTGTGTTCCACATTTTCACACTGATTCGTGTGGGCCCTTGTACTTCCTGCCTGATTTAAGACGTAACTTTCCCTTACTGCTGATAGACACATGCTCTTAGACAGTTACATCCTTAAAATGTAGGCACTCATATCCTCTAATAATAGTATTGACAGGTGCAGTGGTAAATCCTAGCTACCGTCTGCTCTGTAGCTTAAATGTTTACGATATGTTTATGTTTATAAATGTTTAGATACTCTATTGCTGTAGCTGTAGCTTAAATGTTATTCTATTGCTGTAAGTCGCTTTGGATAAATGCCAATGAATGCATGTAAATGTAAATCCTTATGCGAGGCACCTCTGCCATTACCATTAAAGCTAAAAATGTAGGCTTTTTAGCTCAACAGGCTCAACATTTGTTGTTTGACATTGTTATTCTTTAGCCAGGGGGGTATTCCAAGTGCATGGTTTAGTAACAAACCTGGGTAAGTTAACTCAGAGTAAGTGGTAAACCTCCTAATAGAAGAGCTGATTTCATTCGCCTAACAAAACAATGCCATAGGGTCTTGTTGTAGGAGGTTTACCACTTACTCTGAATTAACTTACCCAGGTTTATCACTAAACCACGTACTTGGAATACCCCCTGGCTGAAACAAGACCAGACCATTATTCAAATCGGAACATTGACAATCGGAAAATTGTCATTATTCCAATTAAAACGAATATGGTACAGTATGCATGTAAACATAGTCAATGATGCCATCAGCGCAGCTGATCATACACCTCTGTCTGTTATCATATAGCCTGCCCCGGGTAAGCGGTTCTGATTGGGTCCTGAGTTTTTGGTGGTTTGGAAATGGGCTTAAATAGGAGGAACGCCTTTGACCACAGTACATAAGACAAATGCTGTGTGTACTTTTCCCTATGTTCAAAACTCAATAAAACATTGTGTTACAAAAAAATAAAATAAAAATAGGAGTAACGCCAGATGGATTCAGATGCGCTCACAGATTTGTCTAGGTTCACTCAGAGTTGTTCTTGAAACCTAATAAACCAAATAAACAAATACAAATACAAGCCCTCACTCAGCGGTCTCCAAAAAGGCCCCCCCTTTACACACACACAATGATTTGGTTGGCAAGTTGATTGACAGATGTATTATTGTTTCAACTGGTCGGTTATCTCTTGTCTCGATGCAGTTGGATGCTGCAGGAGTCATTATTTTCCCCAAGTTCACAGAGCTGTTTTCAAACACCAGGCTTTTAGCCTCTGATCTGATCTGAGTTTGACAGGTTTTGCCAGTTGTGGGCGTCTTCACAAAGTTTTTGAAGCGGCAAAATACGGAGCCCCGGATATGTCATGGGGAAAAAAAATAATAAGTTGTGGCCACGAAATAGCAATCGTTCCCACAAAATAATATGTTGTGGCCACGAAATAGCAATTCGTTCCCACAAATTACTAATTTGTGGCCACGAAATATTAATTCGTTCCCACGAAATAGTAATTTGTGGCCACGAAATATGTATAGTCTAACGTGCACTGGACAGCTGGGTGAGCAAATCGAGCACCAGTAGAAGCCTGTCGTGTCTTTTCTCATCACAAGTACTAATTTGTGGCCACGAAATATTAATTAGTTCCCACGAAATAGGTAATTTGTGGCCACGAAATAGGTAGGCCTATAGGCTGTGCACTGGACAGCTGGATGAGCAAATCAAGCGCAACTCCTCAAACAGGAACAGTCGCTGTCACACAATGGACAGGGATAGTATGGTAGAGTGCTATTTTAGGCTGGGAATGAAATACAAAGACATTTCGAAAAGCCTGGCATTGGAGGGATTCATTATTAGCGAGAGGAATCTCCACAGACTATTAAGAGCCAGGTCGCTGCACCGGCGTAGGTACGACTTGAACGTGTCTCTCTCGTTTGCGTTTTTTTATAAGGCGGCCGTGAACATTTCCATTAAAACATTCATCAGATAGCTGGAGGTGAATCTTCATCCCCCCCCCCCTCCTCACTCTCACTTTTTCCCCATCCTCATCTCATCTCACGCCTTCTACCCACACACCCATCACTGTTCCATTTCTTTGTTATTATTTGCATACGCCGCGCGCTGATGAAATCATATCTCTGGCACTTCTATCTTTTGTAAAACGTCGCGTCGCAGAGGTGCGCTGACCCGAGGACCTGTGCCGAGATAGATGGACGGTCAGCAGCAACGCCGAGGCTGATGGAGAACCGGGACAAATGAAACACTTTTTAATGAAACGTAATTTACAAAGACATTGTAAAACACTGAAAGTTAATATTTTGTCACTAGCAACCTACATCTGTCCTCTGTCAAATACAGTTGCATTTACAACTCTGAACAAAACCGTTCAAGAGTTATTTAAGGAGAAGTCGAACGTACGTTATGTTTCATTCGTCCCTCCTGGCTGGGACAAACAGCATGGGGGACGAATGAAACATACAGCTTAAATTATGTAAACTTCCCACAACTTAAATATTTGACAACATGGTACTTCAAGTATGTGTTATTTTAGATAGATTGCTGCTGGGTTATATGTCTTGGTTCATGTCTGTTAACAACTCATTGCCGTCATGGTGATTCGCGTATTTCGCGGTTATGGAAATAGCCTGCACTATGCCATTAATATAGCTAGAATAATGCATGTTTCGAATTATATAATGTTTCTATAGTACAAAATGTTATTTCACTCTGTTTTTATGTGGTTAAAGCCACCACACATCCAAATAAGTGCCCTTCATGACCCACAGGCCGTCAGTCTCCATAGGTTAACATGGCAAAACTCGACCCCCTACCTGATAGCCCCAAATATATTTGCATCTTTCTAAAACTGCTTTTCCATGTCTCACCTGCATAAAATATAGTATAAACACAGATACGTGTGCATTGACTTGATGAGAATAAATGGGGTTAAATGGGGTTTACTGCCTGGTCGGGACAAATGAAATAGGTGTTTCAATCGTCCCCCCATAGACATTTAGCATTATAGGCTGTTTTGCATCCATTACAAACAAACATGCAATGTGAACGTCTGGGATTGGGGAGAGCACTAATGCTCTACTGAATAAGCATGAAGTCAAACCTTTAAATGAAAAACACTCTTTAATAATCAAAAAAATAAACCGCTAATGAAGTAAACTGGTGACCATCAGAAATCGTTTATCGCCTGTAACTCCGTGATAACAGGACGTAACAGGATGCCATTTGGCTGAGCAACGGAGGTTAATATGCTCTATGTTTTGTCCAAATGATGTCTGTCTATCATCGTTGCACTCGGAGAAAACCGTGTGTTTCGTTTCAATCGTCCCGGTTGTACCCTACTGCAAACCAGAGAATTGAGAGCTGGTGGGGAGTGATGAGAAAAGACACGACAGGCTTCTACTGGTGCTCGATTTGCTCACCCAGCTGTCCAGTGCACGTTAGACTATACATATTTCGTGGCCACAAATTACTATTTCGTGGGAACGAATTAATATTTCGTGGCCACAAATTAGTAATTTGTGGGAACGAATTGCTATTTTGTGGCCACAACTTATTATTTTGTGGGAACGAATTGCTATTTCGTGGCCACAACTTATTATTTTTTTTCCCCATGACATATCCGGGGCTCCGTACCAAAAGGTTTCAACTACAGAGAGCACTTTGCTGATGAAAAAGGCCTTTGTACCCGTATAGGTTCCTTCAGCTGCTACCAGGCTGATTGCCAAAGAACCTTCAGAAATGTGAGGAGATTGACCAAACACTACCCTTAGGTCTAAATCACACTTTTCTACGTACCTAATTGTGTTACCTTTTTATTTACAATTTCCTTTCTGTCGCTGGTTTGGATGTAAGAGATTGTAATGAGAGTAATTGTCTTCTGATAAACCTAAATTCAGGTGAACCAATGACCTGATCGTTGTTTTTTTAAGAATTTCAGTTCAGGAACCAGTGTCCTGGTAGATATATCTTCTAGAACCTCACTTATGACCAGAACAAATGTTCTCTACTTATGTGGTAGAACCTGACTTATGACCAGAACATATGTCCTGTTCTGTTTCCTCCTGTAAAGAACCACAGTTCAAGAGCCAATGTCTTGAAAGGTTTGTTCTTCCTTGAAGGAACCTTATTATCACTTGAAGAACAAACTGCCATGCTGGTAGATTTCTCCTCAGGCAAAGCGATGGTGAATACAGCCTCTTCACATCAGGTCCCGTGTGGAGTTATGTAAGTGTAAGTGCCTCGCCCTCGGGGCAGTGCCTGAGCAGAAGATGCCCCCAGAGCAGGTAGCCTGTCGCTGTCTACGCCAAGCAGAGGAGACACACACATACTGGACACACACACACACACACACACACACTCAGATAGACCACACTGAAGACCCCCCCACCAACCTCTCTCTCTTTCTCTCACACACATACATACACACACACACACACACACAAACACGACTTGGTTTTGGCTCACAGTGCATCGTGATCAGTTTTACAGGGGAGCCGGTGAAGAATAGCCTCTTACTGCTGGCATGGGACAGGATGTCCACAGCACACACACACACACAAAGAGAGACTAACATGCTCCCCTCAGTAACCTCAACACACACACACACACACACACACAAAGAGAGAGATCCCTACTAACATGCTCCCCTCTGCAACTTCAACACACACACACATACACACACACACACACACACACACAAAGAGAGAGATCCCTACTAACATGCTCCCCTCAGTAACCTCATCACACACACACACACACACTCCTTTGGTATCTTTCCTCATCTGGAAAAGAGAGAAACAAACGTCAGCTTCAGCAGATTTGTATAGCTAAGGGCTATAGCTAAAGGAGAAACCCGGCCGATGTTTACATGGATCTTGATCGCTACCCGTCGCCGAGTGCTGTCGATAGGAAAAATAACGAACAAAACCGGTGCTACCGAACTGGAGTAGCTGCAGCTAATGGCCAGTGCTCCCAGTCAGCTACAACGCTAGGTCTGGGGGCATCATCTAAACGTGCCTTTTTTGCCTCTTAACAAACTCAAAATGTCATTTAAAGGTCTGTACAATATGAACATAGTCCTTACGTGACAGAAAGATGCATTTTCTACACATTAGCTGTGAAGAAACTGTCTAAATTCAAAAGTTTGTACTCTCTCTTTCTCTCTCCATCTCTCTTTCTTTCTCCTTTTCCCACCTTCTCTTCATCATTCTTTCCTTGTTCATCTACATCTCTCCATCTTTCTCTCATTCTGAGGTGCTTTCTCTTCCTCTTCTTCCCACACCTCCCTGCATCCCCCCTTTCCATGTGTGTGTGTGTGTGTGTGTGTGTGTGTGTGTGTGTGTGTGTGTGTGTGTGTGTGTGTGTGTGTAGGAACTGCATTCTAAAGCTGCTGAATGTGTGTATATGAAGTGACTGAGTTCCAACTCTGCTAGACATTTGTATGTGTACAGTATGTGTGTGTATGTGTAGGGAGTGTTCTTACTCTGCTGGATGTGTGTGTGTGTGTGTGTGTGTGTGTGTGTGTGTGTGTGTGTGTGTGTGTATGTGTGTGTGTGTGTGTGTGTGTGTGTGTGTGTGTGTGTGTGTGTGTGTGTGTGTGTGTGTAAGGACTGTGTTCTCACTCCACAGTGTCGATGTCCTGAGCTGCTCGGTGGGGTCAGAAGCCAAGGTGCTCTTTTCTCCATTACACTAGCTATGGGGACAGATGATGACTCTCCCCACTCATTAGCCCCACCTGCCCCAGCCCTCCTCACTAACTACCCCCATACCGCCCTCACTTACTACCCGCCCATCCAGCACCCGTCTCCCCCAGCATGACTGATAAGCAGTGGAGAGCTGCAGTAGCCGTGTGTGTGTGTGTGTGTGGGGGGGGGGGGGGTAATCTGTCTCCTGGGCAACTGCAGGTGGAGGAGACACATCGACAGACAGGAGGAAGAGGGGGAGGCAGGCATGTTTAGAGTTTAGTGTGTGTGTGTGTGTGTAAGAGAGTGCAGGCATGTTTAGAGTTTAGTGTGTGTGTAAGAGAGTGCAGGTTTAGAGTTTAGTGTGTGTGTGTAAGAGAGTGCAGGCATGTTTAGAGTTTAGTGTGTGTGTAAGAGAGTGCAGGTTTAGAGTTTAGTGTGTGTGTAAGAGAGTGCAGGTTTAGAGTTCAGTGTGTGTGTAAGAGAGTGCATGTTTAGAGTTTAGTCTGTGTGTAAGAGAGTGCAGGTTTTTTTTAGCTTTGTACAGTTTGTTGCATGTGTGTGTAAGAGAGTGCAGGTTTTTTTTTAGCTTTGTACAGTTTGTTGCATGTGTGTGTAAGAGAGTGCAGGTTTTTTTTTAGCTTTGTACAGTTTGTTGCATGTGTGTGTAAGAGAGTGCAGGTTTTTTTTTAGCTTTGTACAGTTTGTTGCATGTGTGTGTCTACTTCTGACTAATACTTTTAACTGTGGATGTGGAATGTATCTGTGGGTTTGTTTATGTGTCTGTGCACATGTGAGTGTGCATACTTTCGACTTTGACCTCTCTCTCTCCCTCTATGTCTGTGTGTGTGTGTGTGTGTGTGTGTCTGTGTGTGTCTGTGTGTCTGTGTGTGTGTGTGTGTGTCTGTGTGTGTGTGTGTGTGTGTGTGTGTGTGTGTGTGTGTGTGTTTAGACTTCCTCACAGGAGACACCAGTGTTGTGAGCAAATGTGCTGAGACAGGTGGAGTTTGGTGTTTTACCCCCCTGCTGAAAAACAAGCATGATGAAAGACAGAGAGAGAGAGAAGAGAGGAGCGGAGAGAGAGAGAGAAGAGAGAGGAGTGGAGAGAGAGAAGAGAGGGAGAAGAGAGGAGCGGAGAGAGAAGAGAGAAGAGAAGAGAGGGAGAAGAGAGGAGCGGAGAGAGAAGAGAGAAGAGAAGAGAGGGAGAAGAGAGGAGTGGAGAGAGAGAAGAGAGAGGAGAAGAAAGGAGCGGAGAGGGAGAAGAGAGGAGCGGAGAGAGAGAAAAGAGAGGAGAGAGAGAAGAGAGAGAGAAGCGGAGAGAGAGAAGAGAGGGAGAAGAGAGGAGCGGAGAGAGAGAAAAGAGAGGAGAGAGAGAAGAGAGAGAGAAGAGAGGGAGAAGAGAAGAGTGGAGAGAGAGAAGAGAGAGGAGAGGGAGAAGAGAGAAGAGAGAGGAGAGGGAGAAGAGAGGGAGAAGAGAGGAGCGGAGAGAGAGAAGAGAGAGGAGAGGGAGAAGAGAAGAGAGGGAGAAGAGAGGAGCGGAGAGAGAAGAGAGAGAGAAGAGAAGAGAGGAGCAGAGAGGAGCGGAGAGAAGAGAAGAGAAGTGGGGCTGTTTTGATGCCCAAGGAAGTAAGAGGTTCATGTGAGAGCATGAGAGAGAAAAGAAAACAAGCGGAAGGGAAGAAAAAGAGGAAGAAACAGAGGA
>NC_055974.1:24299046-24301546 GCF_018492685.1 Alosa sapidissima
CATACATAGACCAGTACCTATGTGCTATATCTCAAATACATGCATACATACATAGACCAGTACCTATGTGCTATATCTCAAATACATGCATACATACATACATACATACATACTGTACACCAGTACCTATGTGCTATATCTCAAATACATGCATACATACATAGACCAGAGCCTATGTGCTATATCTCAAATACATACATACATACACCAGTACCTATGTGCTATATCTCAAATACATACATACATACAGCCGATGGTCACGTTCCGCCGCAACATCCGGAACCTGTCTCCAACGCACTTCTCCTCTGTGGTTGCCTCCGGTCTACCTCCACTCAACACCTTCTCCTCTCTGGAGGTTAATGAAGCCACTGACTCGCTCTGCTCCACACTGACCTCGTGTCTAGACGAGCTGTGCCCTCTTACCACAAGGCCAGCTCGATCTAAACATTCTCATCCATGGCTAAATGATACCCTCCGATCGCAGCGCACCAAACTCAGAGCCGCAGAGAGGAAATGGCACAAATCCAAACTAGCTGACGACCTCAAAAACTACCAGACACTCCTGACCTCCTTCTCAGCCAGCATCACTGCTGCTAAGACTGCTTTCTACAATGACAAAATCAACAGCGCTACAGACACTCGAAAACTTTTCTCAACCTTCAAATCGCTACTCAACCCTCAGCTGCCTCCTCCTCCATCCAGCCTTACTGCAGATACCCTCGCCTCATTTTTTACAAACAAAGTGGCGGCAATCAGCAGTCAATTCTCTACATGCCCACTCAACGCATCTGACTCAGATACCGCACTCCTACAACCTCTAGGGACTGCTGGAACATCTTTTTCAGCATTCATGCCTCTCTCCGAGAGTGAAGTGTCCAGACTCCTGACATGCAGCCGTCCTACCACATGCTCGCTGGACCCTATACCTACGAGCCTACTTCAGTCCATCAGCCCGACCATCGCTCCAGCTATCACACATGTGATCAATGCCTCGCTAACCTCCGGCACATTTCCAACAGCGTTCAAAATGGCCCGGGTAACACCGTTACTTAAGAAAGCTTCTCTCAACCCTGCTCAAGTCGAGAACTACCGCCCTGTCTCACTACTGCCTTTCCTATCCAAAGGCATTGAACGAGCAGTCTCCAAACAGGTCTCTGACTTCCTTTCACAGAACAACCTTCTGGATCCAAATCAGTCTGGGTTCAAAAGCGGCCACTCTACCGAAACGGCTCTGCTGTCTGTAACAGAAGCCTTAAAAGAAGCCAGGGCGACCGCTCGGTCATCAGTACTCATTCTGCTTGACTTATCGGCTGCCTTTGACACGGTTAATCACCGTATCCTTCTCTCTATACTCGCTGACATGGGAATCTCCGGTTCTGCTCTCTCCTGGTTTGAATCCTACCTCACAGGACGCTCGTTTAACGTATCATGGCTTGGTCAGCTATCCGCACCTCACCATCTCACCACAGGGGTCCCCCAGGGCTCAGTGCTGGGCCCCCTCCTCTTTGCTATCTACACCACCTCCTTGGGACAGATTATCCGTTCGCACGGCTTCTCATACCACTGCTATGCAGACGACACACAGCTCTATCTGTCCTTTCCACCTGACGACCCCCTGGTTTCAGCACAGATCTCGGATTGCCTTTCAGACATAGCTACATGGATGAAGGCACACCACCTCCAGCTGAACCTCTCAAAGACTGAACTGCTGGTCATCCCAGCTAAACCTACCATACACCACGACATCAACATCAAATTTGACTCCCTGTCTGTTTCACCGACCAGGACTGCAAGAAATCTAGGAGTTGTTCTTGACAACCAACTAAACTTCTCAGATCATGTTGCCTCAGTCGCCCGGTCATGCCGTTTTGCACTCTACAACATACGGAAAATCAGGACTTACTTGACTCAAGATGCTACCCAACTTCTGGTTCAGGCAATAGTCATCTCACGACTCGACTACTGCAATGCCCTCCTGACAGGTCTCCCAGCCTGCGCAGTGAAACCACTTCAGATGATCCAGAACGCGGCGGCGCGCCTGGTCTACAACCAACCCAAAAGGGCACATGTTACCCCGCTGCTCATCCAGCTACACTGGCTACCTATGGCGGCCCGCATCAAATTCAAGTCTCTAACGCTTGCCTACAAAGTAGTCTCCGGTTCTGCTCCCACCTACTTGAATGCCCTCATACAGACTTACACTACCTCCAGACCGCTGCGCTCCTCTGACGAACGACGTCTAGCTCTACCACCGGTACGCTCAAGCCAATCCAAACTTTTCTCATCTGTTGTTCCTCGTTGGTGGAACACACTGCCAGTTCCTACAAGGGCAGGGACATCCTTTTCCACTTTCAAAAAACTCCTGAAGACCCAGCTCTTTAGAGAACATCTACTCTCATAGCAACACTTACAACAAGTCTTACTGATCCTAGCACTCACCAGCCGTTTTAAACTGACAAGTAACTGTTAAAAACAGCACTCACTGACGCACTTATTCTTA
>NC_055974.1:24309046-24316546 GCF_018492685.1 Alosa sapidissima
ACACACACACACACACACACAACATAAATAAACACACACACACACACACACACACACACACACACACAGAGTGAAACAAAAGAAAAAGAGCAATCATTAAATCTATGAAAAATAGTGGCTTTACCATTCTAGCATCTCAACATGTCCCAGTTGCAGCATCAGTATTGGTACCATTTACCATCACTCAGTGCCGTTACATGCAAACTAACAATCATGTACCATTTACCATCTCTCAGTGCAGTTATATGCAAACTAACAATCATGTACCATTTACCATCTCTCAGTGCTGTTACATGCAAACTAACAATTTGATTTCAGTCTGATTATAATTTTTAGCCCAATTGAAAACACGCAATGTAGATTTTTAGGGATGTAACCATACGCTCAACTCACAATTCGGTACAATTCACGATTTTAAGTTCACGATACCACTCTCTGAGGATTATTTTCAACTGAATAAGTTGCAGACAAATTGTGGCTGAAAAATATTCCTTTTTTATATAAGGGCAAGAAAAAAAATCAGTAATTAAAAAAGAAAATCAGTAATTAAAAAAAACATATATATTTTGTTTATAATATATGCTCTACCATCACATCATGTGTAGCCAGTTCCAATGGTTATAGTGGAAGCTAATCGTTGTGGCAGACGCTCTGCAAACGGAGCGCTCCAGTTGCATGAGAGCAGCTCTGCCACACTGAGACAGGGCAGCAGCTCAGCCACACTGAGACAGGGCAGCAGCTCAGCCACACTGAGACATCCTGAGAAGGAGCTCTGAGTGTGGGGTGCTTGGCAAAAAAGTGGGATGTTTGGCAGGTCAGACTAGTCTGTTTCTTTTTTAGTTCTCTCTCTCTCTCTCTCTCTCTCTCTCTCTCTCTCTCTCTCTCTCTCTCTCTCTCTCTCTCTCGTTTTTTTCACACACTTTTTTGGCCTGGCAGCCCTCAGCTCTGTGCTAAATACTTCAGAGAAAACAAGACGGAAAGAGATCTCCTCTCCCTCTCGCTTTCCTCTCCCTCTCTCTCTCCTCTCCTTTCTCTCTCTCCTCTATCTCCTCACCTCTCCTCTCTCTCTCCTCTCCACTCTCTCTCTCCTCCCTCTCCTCTCTCTCTTCTCCTCTCTCTCCTCTCTCTCTCTCTATTTCTCTCTCCCTCTCTCCACTCCTCTCTCTTTCCTCTTTTGGCAAGAGGTGGATGGTGGCTGGTGGCTGAGAGAGGGAGGAGGTGAGAAGGGAGCAAAAAAAATGAGAAAAAGAAGAGCCGAGACTAAAAGTGAAAGGAGAGAGGGGGGAGAGAATACTGTAGAGAGAGAAGAAAGAGAGAGAGTGAGTATGAATCTGACTGAAAATAGAAAAAGAGAGGGATGGAAGAGGGGTGGAAATGGAAAGAAAAAGAGACACACCATGTCTCAAATGATGAAAGAGAGAAAGACAAAAAAAAGTCAAAAGAGAGAGGAGGAAACCAACTAACTGAAACAAAAAAAGAAAGATCAGAAAGAGAGAGAGGACGAAAGACGGAGAAAAACACGAGAGAGAGAGAGAGAGAGAAGGAGAGAGACAGAGAGGGAGAGAGAGAGAGAGAGAGAGAGAGAGAGTTTAGGAGATAGAGGGGAAGGAACAGAGAGCTTTGGAAAGCGGGAATGGAAAACCCCCAGCAGTAATTGGATGGCTGTAGTCCTGGTGCTTGAGCAGCCCTGACTGTCTGGCAACTGAGCAGAACACACACACACACACACACACATATACAGATATGCAGGCGCACACACACACACACACACACAATGAGCCCAGAGTGGTATCACAGCAAAACAGATTGAGATTAGAGACCTGTGATCCAAGCCATGAGAGAGCCAGAGAGACAGAGAGAGAGAGAGAGAGAGAGAGAGAGAGAGAGAGAGAGAGAGAGAGAGAGAGAGAGAGAGAGAGAGGGAGGGAGAGAGAGGAAGGAAGTGAAGGAGAAGAGAGGGGTGGAGTGGGAATGAGGAATCAAAGAGAGGGAGGGCAGGAGAGAGAGAAAGAAAGAGACTCAGAAACAGACTGACAGAATCCAAACGAGAAACAGAGAAAGATTAAGGAGGAAAGAATGAACGGTTATAAGGAGGGAGGGGGGGGGGGTTGAGAGAAAGGATTGGAGCTGGTTTTCACGCCGCGCTATGCTTCATACGACAAACAGTAAACTTCTGTGTGTAGGGAGGATGGATTTCCAAAACTGCTTCCGACAAAACCAGACACACACAAAACAGCCTTCCTACTGAGTCGCCACAAAGGGCCCCTCAGACTGGAGCTTAAAGGCACACTATGCAGGTTTTTTAGTTAAATATGCAAGTGTTTTAGCTTAACCCTTAGAACCCGATTGACGCAAAGTGCGTCAAAAAACACACCCTTTCTTCTCTGTTACATTGCTCCGCGACTGTTCATCGCAACAAGATGAAACCTTTATTGCATGACAGAGAAGAAGTGGGGCTTTCCAAAGAGACTACGCACTTGTCTGTACGATCAAGTATGAAAATTAAAAAAAATCATGAAATTAAATCAAATTGCATCATATTTACAGTCTATACTTATCTGCGTTCACCTGCACACCCATTACTCTCGTTTGAATTACTCGCAAGCATGGCAAGCATATCAGATGAAAGAGGAGAAACAGGGCTATCCATTGGTACCATGGATATCGATCTTTCTGGCTTATAAAAACAGACGAAGTGACTGCAAAATATTAGTCATGTACACAAACCAATGCTGCACACCCATTACTCTCGTTTGAATTACTCGCGGACCCGTGATCGGATAGATATGCCACGTATGTCAGATGAAAGAGGAGACACAGAGCTATCATTTGATAATACATCCTTCTGGGTTATAAAACAGACGAAGTGACAGGAAAATAATAACTTCATATAGCTGGACTTACCCCACGTTTTTGTCTGTTTTTGTGGCAAAGCATGTTTATAATCCAACACTATCGTGTGTTTCTCTATGGCAAAACATGTTCATAATTCGGTTTTGAGATCCTAGCAAATTCCTGCATGGCATCCAATTCAAGGCTCACATTGCATCCCAATTTGTTCAACAAAGAAACACCTTTTTTGCCTTTCCTTTGTTCATGGCAATGCAGTAAAAAGTTGAGAATCATCATGAGTGCATACACCATAGTCACACATGCTAACAGGCAAACTTGGGTCAAGTCAGGTCAGATCAGTTCGTGTCACAGATATGGAGCGCAGAATGGTCATTTTTCATTGCTAAATAAAAAAAGGCATTTATTTCCGTAAATCACACACCACATATTTCTGTAAATTGCTCAGCCCCAGAGTATCCCTCCAACATGGCAATTATATTGCCCGATTCAGGACAGCCTGCCCTACACAGACATGAAATGCATGTAGAGCTATGAGCTTGCTGTGGTGAGATACAGGTCAAAATATAAGAATTTTTATAATATGATTTTTATATTTTAATTCTTTAAAAATCAAAATAAAATCAATGCTAGTACTAATACATGACATGATGGCAGATCTGGATAGCCTAGACTCTGCTGAAAAAAACAATATATAATATGTGTGTGTGGCACTTACAATGACCAGAATAAATCCTTATGAATAAAGGTAGTGAAAATGCCCTAAAAACAGCTTAGGGTTCTAAGGGTTAATTTACCTTCATTTAACAGCTTCAGAGTCATTGGAATGGTTATATGACTTTTTTCCGGTTGAATGGTGGCCGTCTCTCTTCCCCCTAGCGCCTGTGAGCGGAAAAACCACCCTTGCAACTGTGGGCCGGCGGGCCGACGGCCTCAGTGTCAGGAAGTATAACGAGTGTAACGAATTGCTTTACTGCATTCAAATACACATACACGCCAGGCACCGGCTAGAAAAAGGTAGCGATGGAGTTTCTCAGACATTCGTCATGACAGAGCCAGCGAAAAAGAAGCAAAAACTGAGAAAACAGTAAGGAAATTGCCAATACTGCATAGTTTACCTTTAAAGGAACCATATGTAAGATTGTGGCCAAAACTGGTACTGCAATCACTTTCAAATTACTGTAGAGTGGTGTATCCCCTCCCCCCCCCCCGACTCAAGGTTGCCAGACCCGGATGCCAAAACACTACTGACTTTGTGATTAGTAGATAGGTGGAGGGTGGCGCATCAGGCCAAAACACAATATGACATGACAAAACACAACATCAACATCAGTTGAGGGCTGCAACTTCACTTTTTAAATGACAATATCCTGGCCGGACTACTTGTCAGTGATATAAGTATTTGAAATTAACATGATTTCTTAATGTCTAGTGACATATCAGGGCCATTTTATGATTAATTGAAATACATTTCTTACATACGGTTCCTTTAAAGGAATTAAAGAAATATTTTAAAGGCAGTTTGAATTGCTCCTCAGAATGTGTCTGTAACTAATCTTGAATTTCCCCTTGGGGATTATCTATCTATCTATCTATCTATCTAATCAGAGTTAGGAGCTGTTGGCCGTTTTAGCTTAAGAAATAACTGGGAAGTATAAAGAGAAGGATGAGAAGGGGGAGTGCATAAGTGCATCTATACTAAAAACAGACAAACTTGATCTAAAAACAATGGTATCAAATGCCTGGTGATGGACACCTTACATTGATGCCATCTTCAGCATCCAACATATATGGTCTTTTTCAGTGTTAAAACTAAAACGCTGGAAAACACGCAGGCAGCCAAGGCTGGCTCAACGTGACACACGAATCTAGGAACAGAGCGTGCTTGGCTTGGTCGGCAAAGCGGAATATCATGAACACACCTCCCTCCACCACACCCCCGGCGAAGGTTACAATCCGCGTTCAAGTGGATGTGCGCCACTGCAGAGCGCTATTTGAAAAGCGGGGCGAGTAGTAAGCTTGTACAACAGTACACTCAAACTGCCGTTAGCGCACGGCCGCATGTCTCTGCCTCTGCCCTCTCACCGGCCCCACTCGCTCAGGGTGTCCCTGTGTGCTGCTCTGACTGGAGCCGTGGGTTGGGCCAGCTGCACTGTGGAGAAAGCCCCTGACCCAAATGTCCATGAATGCTGCGCTGCTGTTGCAATCTTACAGCTGTTGTTGTTGTTGTTGTTGTTGATGCTCCTCTCCTGGGAAGCAGGAAACAGGTCTTATCTGAGCTACCTCAGCCTGGGAATAACCCATGGATCATGTCCATGAATGCCACGCAGTTATTGTTGCTCCTTTCCCGGCTTGTGAAACAGGTCCTATCCAGGCTACCTCAACCTTCTTTCATCCTGATTAAATTGACAATTGTAGTTCTTCAATCCTAACCAATTGGAAATTCCCATTCACTTATTCAATCCTAACCAATTGGACATTCCTATTCAATTCTTCAATCCTAACCAATTGGACATTCCCATTCAGTTATTCAATCCTAACCAATTGGACATTTCTATTCAGTTCTTCAACCCTAACCAATTGGACATTCCTATTCAGTTCTTCAAGCCTAACCAATTGGACATTCCCATTCAGTTGTTTGGAAGGCTCATCCCAGCTCAGCTAATCTCATTCCCTCAGATTCTGCAGCTGTCTGGGGGACATGTGTCCTGCAAAAGGAAGTGCTTCCATGGACCTGCATTGGTCAGCCAAAGAACCCTCTAGAACAATGTTTCCCAAACTTTCACAATACAAATCATAATTGGCATATTGGTGGTAGCATAGTGGTTAAAGAACTGGGCTAGCACGCAGTGCCCAGAAAAGTTGTGGGTTTAATTTGCGGCTGCCGTTGCTGTGCTCTCCAACAAAACATTTAACCACGAGTAACTCTGGGAGCCTGGCCCTTGTAATAAATGACATATACAGTCCAACAACTATAGGGCCTTTTGAAATGTAGGATACCCTTTCATAACACAACAGCTTCAGACTATAGCCAAGGTGGCAGCATTAGTTTACTGACCCAGGGTTCCCACGGGTCATGGAATTTCTGGAAGATCATTGAAAATTAATAAAGTCTATTCCAGACATGGAAAGTCATTTTTGGGGCAAAGTCAGGGAATATCAGGGAATTTTGTTGAGGTAGTTTAAAATTGACTTGCCCAAATAGAACAGAAATAATTGGGTTATTAACGTTTTCCACTACTGCTTGCTTGAGTGGTTGTGGTTAGCCCTACTTTGTTTTTCAGTGCCCATTTATTTATGACCCTCTCCAAAATTCTAGAACTCTATGCGACTATTTTGAAGGGGAAAGTCAGGGAAAAATCAGAATTTCTGTTCTCTTTTTTTTTTTTTTTTGACACACCATAAACAAAAGAAGCTGCAATCACAACTTAATTTTGTGACGGCAAGTGTAACTTCATTGGTTGTTAGCAGGATGAACAAATAATTAAAATAGGGCTGTCTGCCATTTCGAAGTAGAGGTGAGTAGAGGCTTCAAACCTAGCATTCGACCACCAACAACCTACTGCCCAAAACGTTGGTGTTTCACGCCACATCATGACACAAGACACAAAAAGAAATAAATAAACCCATGAACTGCATATTTGAATAGTTACAGGCTCATTGGATCATAGTGTGTGATTAATCTGTGTGAATGTTTTGCATGCTATTTTTCCATATTTTTTCACTTTTTTATTTTTTTGGCCACACATGCATTTCGTATGGCTAAATCAACTCTAGAAGGCTCCTGGTAGAGAGCTCTTAGTAGAAACAGGCTAGTGGAAAGCTCCTAATAGAAAGCTCCTATAGTTTTCCTGGATGAAATATGTTCTGCAGACATATAACTGTGACCAAACAAAATCTCCTGTGAGTCGCCTGTGGGTCGCGACCCAGTCTTTGGGAACCAACGATCTTGAAGGTTTCACTTCACTCACCCAACATTGCCATTAAAGGCATTTCAAATTGATCGCCCTCCTAAGTGCTTTAATTACCGGTAATAAACACTCAACTAGGATCCCCAAACTGAGTAGCATCAGCAAGACACCTTTCTACAGGGTCAGGCGAGATCTTTGCTCCATAGAGACAAGGATGAATAACCATGTGCAGTTCAAGACTCTGTAGGATGATCTAAGATGTTCTCCCAACATTCAGAGGACTCTTGGAGCTGGACTCTTCAAGGATGTGCCATTGGGACCAAGAACACTGACGAGTTGTAGACTGTGTCTGCGTCTGTAGCACCACAGATGGCTTGATCATCCCAAAACACATAATGCCCGCTGAGTATCTACCTGGAACTCTCTCTCCATCTATTTCTCTCTCTGACTCTCTCTCTCCCTCTCTCTCTCCCTCTCTCTCTCTATCTCTCTCTCCTTCTCTCTCTCCCTCTCTCTCTCTCGCTGTGCTTGATTAGCCCAGGGCCATATCCCCCTCAGATTCCACAAACAAGCGTGCCTATTCATTACAGACTCTGCAAGTGTCTGCATTACACATTATTAAGGTGTGTGTGTGTGTGTGTGTGTGTGTGTGCATATATGATTGAGTGTATGTGTGTGTGTGTGTGTGTGTGTGTGTGTGTGTGTACATGTATGCGTGCGTGTGCATATACTGTACACA
>NC_055974.1:24319046-24324046 GCF_018492685.1 Alosa sapidissima
GACCCACAGGAGAAGGAAGAGAGAGAGAGAGAGATAGATCCACAGACGGCTGATAAGAAGATAAGAAGAAGTAGTGCAATGAACATCAGAGAGAGAGAGAGAGAACGGAGGGAGAGAGAAACAGAGACAGTGAGGGAAGAGAGAGAGAAAGAGAGAGAGATGGAGAGAGAGAGATGTTGAGTGTTGCCAGTCAGTGTTGCCAGTGTTGCAAAGACAGGCACACAAAAAAGAGAGAGAGACAGAGAGAGACAGCATGAGAGTGGAAGATAAAAGATAAAGCGAGAGAGAAAGGGAAACAGAGAAAGACAGGAAGTGCAAGAAGAGGATGAGAGAGAGAGAAAGAGAGAGGGAGAGAGGGAGAGAGAGAGTGGCCGGTGCCGGTGCGGCTGTGGTTCTCTGCTGTGCTGTGATGTGCAGGGCTGCCTGGCCGTGTAAAGTGCTCGCTCCTTCATGAAAAGTTAATTGGGGTTTGTGCTGCGGTTTCCTCCCTGGGGCCCAGAGGAGGAGGAGGCTGGTGTGGGCTGTGGAAGCCCCGCTACAAGGGAGCCCCCGCTGGGGAGAGAGAGAGATGTGCTCCCCCCCCCCCTCCCTTCTCTGTCTCTACGGCTACCCCTGGAACTCCCCCTCGCGCCAGGTGCATGATGTTACATATGCACACAGACACACACGCAAACCCGAACGCACACACACACACACACACACACACACACACACACACACACACACACACACACACACACACACACACACAGAGACAGAATAAAATGTGTGCACGTGCAGACACATGCAAACACTCGCACACATCTCCCAATGCAGTCAGATGCACACACACACCCACACAAAAAACACACACAAACACAAACACAAACACACACATAGACACATTCAGGTCCACACATGTGCACAGCACACACATACACAGTAGTCATGTTATTTCTATTAAAACATTTACAGATATTTACGTCATCGCATGTAAAAAACAATATACACACACACACACAAACATAGGCACATACACAGAAGAACAGATAGGCACACACATGTACACATCTACACACACACACACACACACACACACACACACACATGCACACACGCACACACACAGAAACACACACATTCACTCACACACATACACTCACTCACACACACACAGACACACACACACATGCACGTGCACGCACACACACACGCACACGCACACGCACACACACACATACACAAACACACTTCCATACACTTTATCTACTTTGGAGAAGCAGCTGCCACACATTGTGGGCGTGAGGCCATGCATATTCATATGGGCCCCCGACTGGAGAAATATAAATAAGTCAACAGACGTGAAATTGCCCACATCTGGTCACTGGGGGCTTGAGGGAAACAGAGAGATGTGTGTGTGTGTGTGTGTGTTTGTGTGTGTGTGTGTGTGTGTGTGTATGCCCGCCTAACCTTCATCAACACTGTGTGCGTCTGAGACATGCCATGGCTGTACCTTACATGCCTATTTGTAAGGTAACCTTGAGTCATCAGTGAAGTTAAATAATGTGACCATTTCAGTAGCTTACGTTTGTGATGGATATTCTGTGAAAATGGCTAAACAGCATCTGGTGTTGTGAAGATCTAAGAGAGGCTGCCGAGCTATAGGCTGACAGTCTGATATGAAAGATTAGTTACCCAAGTTTAAGGTAGCTGCAGGAGTGTGTTAGTGTGTTTAAAGGTGTTCTAAGCGATGTTGGGTAACGTCACTACTATTGAGTGTGTTTAAAGGTCCTCTAAGCAATGTTGGGTAACGTCACTACTATTGAGTGTGTTTAAAGGTGCTCTAAGCGATGTTGGGTAACGTGACTTCTGTTGAGTGTGTTTAAATGTGCTCTAAGCGATGTTAGGTAACATCACTACTGTTGACGTTCAAACAAAACAGAGAGCTGCAACTGAAGCTCTCCTGAACGCGCATCACGTCTGTGATTAGCTGGAACAGTTTGTTATGTCTCATGGTCCAGGCTGGACCAGGCTGTTTTTGGTGCCATTTTTGGGCCCTTTGGGTCCACAGAGACCACGTTTTTTTAGAATGTATTCAGGGGACAGGCAGCTAGCGGATGGTAAGGAGATGTTTGCTGTTATGTGACAAAACATGTTTTGGCTTAGAAACCACATAACATCGCTTAGAGCACCTTTAAGGGGTAAGTTAAAGTCTATCAGTTCATGGAGTCCACTGCCATTGAATGTTCATCACTGCCCTATAAGGCCATGATAAGCTACACTATGGCTAATATTTGACTATGCTCTGTGGCTTTAGATTAGTTGATTTGGAAATAACATCAATACATTTACAGCACTAAGACTACTTTTAAGCAAGTCATTGCTAGATTCCACTTCCACATTTGTTGTCCTTTTGATTGATTCAATACATGCTGGTATCTAATTTAAAGGGAAGGCAAAGTCATGAGTGGTTTGCAAACCCCAAAGTCTTACTAAAGCTAATTTAACAACAGAGTGAAATATATTTGCTATATTTATGCAATATATATTTGAATACTTTGAGAAAGATCTTAAGCGCAAATATCAGTGGGTCAGGTCTGTGTTACCACACATTATTACACACAAAACATACGTACTGTACATAAGACAAGTCAAGTCAAGTTTATTTATATAGCACGTTTCCAACACATGGGTCATTCACTGTGCTTTCCATCAGTGGTTCTTAAACTTTTTGTCTGGCGACCCCCCCAAAAAACATGGGCCAAGTCTCGCGACCCCCTTCTCTCTAACCGCCAGAATTAGGTTTCGAAATGTTGTGAGATGGGCATTGGAAGCAGAGGCAGAAAATGTATCCTCTCATAGACAGGCTATGTCACCATCAAAGGCATTAATGTCAATGGCAGCCTGACTAAAAACCTTTAGAAAAATGTCTTTAATCCAGACAGCAAATCATTTTGCGACCCTTCCAATATTTTTGCCGACCCCCAGTTTAAGAACCGCTGCTTTACATAAACATAAGCAAAGAGCAATAGTAAATAAAAGCATAGAAGGGCAATAACAGTTAAAGGGACACCAGGCAACGTTTTCGTGTTAATTAATCATCTTCGTAAGTCGGTATATGGTTAAGTGACTCACTGCAGGGCGAATGAAAACTCTCTCGCCCGGCCCTACTGCCTGTAGGAAGAATATCCCACTTTCAAGTTCGGTGTATCCTACCCGCCGACCTTCAGTCTCACAAAGTCTTAGACATCACGAGATGCAGGATCAGTTTACATCCTGCATTCCCAGCACAGAGGCAGGCTAACGAAACGCTAGCGATTGTTGCAAATGTGTGTATAATGGCAGAGCCGGCGAAGAAGCAGTGAAAACCCTTGACGAAAGATGCAAACAAAAAGGAAAAAAACTTCAGACCGAGCGAGGGGGAGTTTCGTAGAGAAAAAGCATCAGGCTTGCCTGGTGTCCCTTTAAAAAGAAAACATAAAAGACACAAGAGACATAAGAAACTGTTCATTGTGACACTTTGGCCGATGACTTGTTAGCAAAAGGATTGATGATAAGATTGAGCTAAGCTGGATGCTAGTCTACATGTGAGATCCTAGTTAAAAGAAAATGACTGTACAACCCACTCCAATACTGATGATCCCTGAGGATCACACTGGACCAAACCAGATCAAAATAATGGTTGTGCTCTTTTTAAAATATCAAATGCCACTTTAATGTTGAACGTTTAACCAATGGGGATTAAAGTAAGAGGCAAGCGTAACGTACAAATTGTGTGTGTGTGTGTGTGTGTGTGTGTGTGCAGAGGTCAATACTTTATGAGAGTCATTTTCAAAAATGAAAGCTCACCGCAACACTACAGCCTCAAAGCAGAATCAAAAGCAAATTACTCTCATACACATACACACACGCATACACACACACACAAAAACACACACATACACACACAAACACATAAATACCACACACACACACACACACACACACACACACACACACATACATACACACACACACACACACACACACACACATACACACACGCATACACACACACACAAAAACACACACATACACACACAAACACATAAATACACACACACACACACACACACACACACACACACACACACACACACACACACACACACACACACACACACACACACACACACATGAGGTTGTAATGTAAACAGAACAAACGTTAGGCTAAAGAGACATAAACATAGTGAAATAAAACAACACAGAATGACAATTTGATTGTTTCAGCAAAAAATGCATAGTGCAGTGGGAATTAATTTAATTATTATAAATACTACATTGTTATAAATTACCTCATCAGAAGTGCCTAGATGCAGTTTGCAGTGCCAGCAGGTTGAAGCATTCCTGCCATAGTGCTTGAGCTATGGAGGAACCTGGACGATTTCAGCACCATGGACAGCCCCCCATCAGCACCACTTTACTATGGACTAAATAACTTTCCTTCCTCCACCACACACTCATCTCATAGAGATTCAGACAGACACAGACACACACACACACACACACACACACACACACACACACACACACACACACACACACACACACACACACACAGAGATTATCCCACCTGCTTGTATACTCATTTGAGCCAAGGTCACCTTTCCTCCTGCTGCAGAAGATACATAACTTGTGACTGTGACATCTGCAACTTCCCTCACAATAGACCCCCCCCCCCCCTCCCCAAACATACAACACACACACACACACACACACACACACACCACCTTTGATGAGTGAGTACATTTTAAATTAAACAACAACAAAAAAACCAAGAGGAAATGCATAATGGGATTGATCACCAAAATCACTCTTTTGCAGGGACACTGGGAATCAAGTAGAGGTGTTACAGTTCTACATAAACCACCACCATCACTTTCATTACATTACATTACGTTACATTACATTTAGCAGACACTTCTTGACCAAAGTGACTTACATATGTCAGCTAAAGTATATTACAAGGGATCACATTGTCC
>NC_055974.1:24334046-24341546 GCF_018492685.1 Alosa sapidissima
TATATATATATATATATATATATATAACTATATTAAGGAAGGTATAAGTGTGGTTACAGTTCGGCTGTGGCATGGAGGGAGGGGTTGTGCATATGTGCTAATATAGCACGCAAACAGTGAGGCAGAAGACAGTGGTAAAAAGTGGCTAGTGGACAGACAGTTCAAGACATGGAGGTGGTGAAGAGGCAGATGTCTGTTGTGCAAGACAGTGAGCGAAGTCTCCATCTGATCAGGCTCTTCTGCTTAACAATAGTGTTGTGGAGTGGATGACACTCATTGTCCAAGATGTTGATCAGTTTGTTCAGGGTCCTTTTGTCAGATATTGAAGTGATGCACTCCAGTTCAGCTCCCACTACAGAGCCAGCTTTCCTTACCAGCCTGTCAATTCGCCCCGCATCCTTCTTCTTTGTGCTTCCTCCCCAACATACCACTGCATAGAAGAGGACGCTGGCAACAACAGACTGGTAGAACATCCTGAGGAGCTTGCTGCACACATTGAAGGAGCGCAGCCTCCTCAGGAAGTACAGCCTGCTCTGTCTTTTCTTGTAGAGTGCGTCAGTGTTGGCTGACCAGTCCAGTTTATTGTCCAGGTGGAGACCCAGGTACTTGTAGGTGCTTACTACCTCGACATTGACCCCATCAATGGAGACTGGTAGAAGAGTGGGCTTAGACCTGCGGAAATCCACCACCATCTCCTTGGTCTTTGAAGTGTTGAGTTGGAGATGATTGAGTTTGCACCATTGCACAAAGTCCTCCACCAGGCTCCTGTACTCCTCCTCCTGTCCGTTCCTGATACACCCCACAATTGCAGTATCGTCAGAAAACTTCTGCATGCTGCATGACTCAGTGTTGTAGCAGAAGTCAGATGTGTACAGGGTGAACAGGACTGGAGAGAGCACAGTTCCCTGTGGCGCTCCGGTGCTGCTGATCACAGTGTCAGAGAGACAGATCTTCAGTCTGACGAACTGTGGTCGCTCAGTCAGGTAATCTGTAATCTAGGTTACCAGGTGAGCGTCCACACCCATCTGCAAGAGCTTGTCTCCCAGTCTGAGGGGTTGGATGGTGTTAAAAGCACTTGAGAAATCAAAGAACATGATTCTCACAGCACTTTTCCCCTTGTCTAGGTGAGAATGTGTCCTGTGTAGAAGATAAGTGATGGCATCGTCCACGCCCACTTTCTCCTGGTATGCAAACTGTAAAGGGTCTAGTACATGGCGTACCTGGGGTCTGAGCATACCTAAGACCAGTCGCTCCATTGTCTTCATCATATGTGATGTTAGAGCGACAGGTCTGTAGTCATTAAGCTCACTAGGATGTGGCTTTTTAGGGACAGGGGTGAGACATGATGTCTTCCACAGTGTTGGAACTTGTCCAAGGCGTAGACTCAGATTGAAGATGTGCTTCAGTGGCTCCCCCAGTTCAGCAGCACAGGCCTTGAGTAGTCTTGGACACAGTCTGTCAGGCCCCGCTGCCTTATTCGTGTGCAGTTTCTTTAGTTTAGCTCTCACTTGATTTGCTGTGATGATGGGGGGTATAAGGGGAGGGGAGGGGGAGGGGTGAATCTGGGATCTGTGTGTCTGATGGCTGTTGACTGAGGCCGTTGTCACCTCATTGTTCGTAATCGCCATGTGGGGGAGGGGTGCAATATCCAGTGATGGTGGGGGTACGATATACTGTGATGGTGGAGGTGAGTGTTGCACTGGTATTGAGGGGGTGTGGGGGTGGGGGCTGACCACCTCCTTGATGTCCCTGTCAAGGCTGCCAGAGTCGTGGACGCGTGTGGCAACTGGTAGCCTCTGTACTTTGGGCTTGTACATTGGCTGGAGATTGAGGTTGTGGTCTGACTTTCCCAGTGGGGGAAGTGGGTTTGCACTGTATGCATCCCTCACGTTTGCATACATGAGGTCTATTGTCCTGTTTTTCCTTGTAGGGCAGTCAACAAACTGGTAGAAATTTGTGAGTGTGGAATCCAGTGTTATGTGATTGAAGTCGCCAGAGATCACAAAAATCTTGAATTTCCCCTTGAGGATCAATAAAGTATCTATCTATCTACTGTATCTATCTATCTATCTAAAAAAGGCATCACTGTGTTGGGTTTGGAGCCTTGCGATTGTGGAGTGGATGACGTCACACGCTGTATCCGGGAGAGCTTGAGGTGGAACGTAAACACAGACAGCAATTGCGTGCGAGAACTCCCTCGGCATGTAGTACGGACGGAGACTAACCGCTAATAACTCCACATCCTTGCAGCATACAGTTTCCTTCACTGTAACATGTGTGGGATTGCACCATCTATTGTTAATGTACAGCACCAGTCCTCCCTTCTTTTTGCCAGAAAGTTTACAGTCTCTGTCCAAATGAGCTACACTGAAGCCGGGCAGCTCAACGTTAGAAGTAGGGAAATGGCTTGTTAGCCACGTCTCTGTAAAGCATAGCAAACTACATTCCCTGTATAATCTCTGGTTTCTTACCAGGGCAGCCAGTTCGTCGGTCTTGTTAGCCAGTGAGTTCACGTTTCCCATCACAATCGATGGAACTGAGGGCTTGTATCTCCACTTCTTCTCCCGACGCCTCGTCTTCACTTTTACTCCCGCTCTGCACCCCCGAAAGCACCACAGTTCCTCTGGGATGTTGTCGCGAACACAGCCAGCATTCCATCGTAGTGCGATCAGCTGATTCCTTGTGTACACAAGTTTGCTGCCGCTGGAGCGTTGCAATATGTCCGTATCCATAGGATAGAATAAAAACACTCCTCAAAGTGTGTAAAAATCCAAAAAGTTGCGAAGTAAAAAGTAAGCAAAAAACGTAGAAAAAACCATAAAGACACAGAGCTACTTGACGTGCTGCCACTCTTGTCGGCGCCGGAACCGGAAGTAATCAAAGTAATCTTGTACAGTATGTGACACAAACATGGCCTATGCAGTCAGATTAGCACCTCCCTCTCTCTCTCACTGTGTCCAGACCACTTTTGAAGTACTGTCTAGTGCTTACTGCCTTGGACCCTTCATCTGTGGAGCTAAATGTTGTGGAGTGGGAGGTTTACTACGGCCCTTTACTAAGTCCCAGAAGATTTGAGTAAAGAAAATCCATGTTATCCCCAAATCCTGACATTTGCTAATTCTCTCTCTCAGTGTGTGTGTGTGTGTGTGTGCATGTGTGTGTGTGTGTGTGTCTGATGGCATCAGTTAAATTCTGATACAGGCTCTGTTGTTAGGGTAAGTAACATACATTAAAGTTTCCTTTTTAAGGTGCCCAGGATGTGTCATTGCAAGATATTATTTTTTTTATTGCAAGAATGTGCGCTCGTTTTATTAAATTGTGGTCTCATTTCATTAGATTGTGCGCATGTTTTACCACATTGTGCTCTCGTTTTACTAAATTGTGGTCTCATTTTATTAGATTGTGCGCATGTTTTACTACATTGTGCTAAATCGTGTACACATTTTACTAAATTCTGCACACAATTTAGTAAAATAAGTGCACGTTTTCTGGGTATGCACCAAAAGAATATTTTGCAATGACCCCTCCAGGGTTCCGTACTAGCTTTTTGTAAGTATCTCAAAGCAAAAGAATCCAAATTAAAAAAAGAGCACACACAACTTCTAACCCACAGTGTGCGTGTGCGTGCGTGTGTGTGTGTGTGTGTGTGTGTGTGTGTGTGTGTGTGTGTGTATGTACCAGTGTGTTAAGGCCTAAGCTATTCCAGTCAAGCACAACTATTGTGTGTGTGTGTGTGTGTGTACCAGTGTGTAAAGACCTGTGTGTGTGTGTGTGTGTGTGTGTGTGTGTGTGTGTGTGTGTGTGTGTGTGTGTGTGTGTACCAGTGTGTAAAGACCTGTGTGTGTGTGTGTGTGTGTGTGTGTGTGTGTACCAGTGTGTAAAGGCCTAAGCTATTCCAGTCAAGCACAACTAGTGTGTGTGTGTGTGTGTGTGTGTGTGTGTACCAGTGTGTAAAGGCCTAAGCAATTCCAGTCAAGCACACTGGCATTCCAGATACATTAGAGACCAGTGTTCCAGGCTACTGCTCTCGACATACGCAATCAATAGCATCCGCGGAGCTAATATGCTAATATACTAATATGCAGCCGCTAATAACCCATAAATAAACACAGTAACGGAGAGATCAATAACACCATTGAGGAGGTTAACGACTCTCTCTATAGGGGGTTAATAACTGCTCTGTAACAAACGAATGAATTATCCCTCACCACCCCTCTTCCTCTCTCTTGGCCTTAAAACAGTGTTTTGATTCCCTCTTGATTTAAACGGTAATGTGTTACTCATAGATAAGCCTTGCATTGCATAGCAAATCGCGTGCGCGCACAGATTTGCAAGTGTCCATGACTCACCAAAATAAACAAAACAAAACAAATAAGTAATCCGTCTACTGATGTATAAGAAGACCCTATAAGCACTTAAAAGAGCACCCCCTCACACACACACACACACACACACACACACACACACACAGACTCACACCAGGTCTCCCCTTTAAATCCTGTTTTGCTTTTGCTTTGAAACGGTGGGAACTGAGTGGGCTGCATTCGATAAGGTTCTGCCCCGCCGCTAACGCGGTGCGATGCTAATGTTTCAGAACACCAGCGGTTGCCTGAGGGGGCCAGATCGCCACCTGTCCTGCTCATGCATTTGCCCGACCGCCTGAGGAGTGTGTGTGTGTGTGTGTGTGTGTGTGTGTGTGTGTGTGTGTGTGTGGGTGTGTGTGTGTGTGTGTGTGTGTGCGTGCTCATACACTTGCCCGACTGCCTGAGGAACAGCTGGGCTTTACTGCGGCCATATTAGCAACGGTATGGATCTCTGGCAGAGGATGGTGTGTGTGTGTGTGTGTGTGTGTGTGTGTGTGTGTGTGTGTGTGTGAGTGGGGTCTGGTGAGAGGATGTTGTGTATGTTCGTGTGTGTGTGTGTGTGTGTGTGTGTGTGTGTGTGTGTGTGTGGTGTGTGTGTGTGTGTGAGGTGAGGGGTGCGCTAGCAGTGTGGGAAAGTCTAAGTGATTTCCCACACCAAAACAGTTTAATAGCTGTTTGATGGCGACAGTGTTGATTTATGAACTTGTGACCATGTAGATATGTGTGTTGTTTGGATTTTATATAGATAGATAGATAGATAGATAGATAGATAGCTAGATAGATACTTTATTCATCCCGAGGGAAAACAAGCATGTATTTGCAGGACTAGTAATGTTGCCCAGAGAGTTTAAGCCATTTGCATTTACCACACAATAGCTGGAGGGTTTCAATGTTTAATGAGGATAGTAGTATTGTAGGGGCACCGCATTGTAGGCCTACATAATTCACAGTCAGCCATTACGTGTTCACTTGAATGGCATTGTTGAAGTCACAGCCTGCTTTTACCTGTTGAGTCGTTGTGTACTGTTTACTGTGTCGTGTTCTGATGACAGGGTCGCTGGGTGTGGACCTTTAAACTGAAATGTGAACAAAGTTTTACGGTGATTCAAATTTCCCCGAGTTCAGGCTTTTAAACCTATCCGCTGTGTCCGTGTCTCACCATAGTATCGACTCCATTACACTATACAGTATACTATATGCTGCTTATATGTGTGTGTGGGTGTGTGTGTGTGTGGTTTTGTATGAGACAAACATTATACAATATTTATGATTAAAGGAAATACCATGGCCTACGTAGTCAGATGTGCAGCTCCCACTCATTGCTTCCTGACTATTTTTGAAGTTTTATTTTTGAGATTTCATTGGAAAAATGATTTAGTGGTAGAGGCACTTACAAGACAGACTCTGTTTTAGACTTCTTCCTTTCTTGCCTTTGGCAGCAGCTGCAGCGGCGTGGGGAGGGAAGCTGCATTCGGATCCGGGACGACGCGGGCGGGGTGGGGGGTGTTGCCGTGGCGTTTCCGTGGCTCCCCCGCCTCCCGGGGGCTTGCAGAGCAGCGCGGCAACCGCGGCGTGGAAACGCCAGACGGCAAACGATCGCCTACCCATGCTGCATCAGCACCCGTCTACCCCTCCGGAGGATTACAAAGTTTCCTTCCCTCAAAAGAAAGAAAGAGAGTGAGAGAGAGAGAGAGAGAGAGAGAGAGAGAGAGAGAGAGAGAGAGAGAGAGAGAGAGAGAGAGAGAGAGAAGGAACAAGGGGACAAAAAAGAACTTTAGGAATAATATGGCAGCGTCGTGCACTTGTGAAATAATGAGCCGTGGCACTCTGGAGGATAGCCCAAGACCACACAGATCGAGCCAAGGTAGCAAGCAACCCGCAGGTGTTTGGAAACTCCTAAAAAAAAAGAGCATCAAATGGAGATCCAACGCAGATGTGGCCCAGCGTTTGGGGAATGTTTTGAAGCAGATGCCACAGAGGGGAAAAAACGGAAAGAAAAAATGGACGCTGGAATCATTTCTGCCACAGGAAGCGCTTTATGTGCCAACTGTAATCAGATACAAATTACAGCAACATCTTGTTCACACTCCGAGCCTCTTATCAGTATCGTTTTTAAAGAGCTTTTTTGGGACTGAAATGGATTCATAACAAATCGTATCTCCAACAAAAAAAACCTGGCAAAGGCCAGCTAACAATTATTTTTGTTTGGTTACAAATATGCACCTTTATGCTTCGTGCAGCATCTCTTTAGATCTTACCGATGGCTGTTGCACATCGTCCTAATGGACTTACAGTCATTAATACCCTCCCATAACTCTCCTGCTATGCCACCATTTTGTCCTCATAAAAACTTCCTATTGATTCCTTTCTGTTTCACTCAGAGTTGAGAACACTGGATCCCATAATTAACAATATTTAGCGCATTAGTTAGTATGGACCGACCAGTTACTTGTTTTGTGTTACCGGTTTTAATATTGAATAAAGAAGTTAATCATTCATTACGTGGATTAATGCATTAACCTTTTTAACAACTTATGAATTTTATCCATCTAGTAACCAATGGTTGGTTCGGCCAATGGTTGGTTACGAACCTTTATGACAACTTAATAACTTTATTCATCTGGTAACCAATGGTTGGTTACGACAATAACCAACTACTTTTGCATTACGTTACTTTACATTCTTCATAACTTGTACATTTAAGTATATCCTACATGCAGATAACCATAGGTTAACTTTGATCCATTATTTCCAGTGTTCTGAAAACTTGTCCCTTCCTCAGACCAACAGAATGACTAGGTGATCCACCACTGATAAGTCTGAAATTTTGTTCCTCTCTCTTCATCTCTCTCCATAAAAGGGAGGTTACGCCTGGTAAGTAACTGAAGCATTCCGTTCGCCTTGCATCTGCTGCAACAATTAGCTTCCACTATAATCAATGGAACTGGCTACATCAGATGTGATAGTGGCACGTACGTTCCAAAAATTACACCAGTCTTCTGAAACAATTTTTATGCTCCACGAAAGGAGTGCTTCAGTTGCAGACCCGGTGCAGTACACCTCCGTGTAAGACATCCTCCATCTTCGTTTCAATTAGTCGACACGCACGAGCCCCTTCTCTAGCTCAGTATATAAC
>NC_055974.1:24346546-24391546 GCF_018492685.1 Alosa sapidissima
TGAGTTTCACAGCATGAGGTCAACGATAGAATCTGCTGGCTCCTGCCTCCTGCCAAGCTCTGTGAGCCAATTTATAGAGCAGCGCCATTACCACCTGTAAGAGGGTGCACACTTGCAAGAAAATTATGAATACATTATGAAAATAGCAATAATCTCAAATGTGGCTCGGACACTCTAAGATAAAATGGGGGGGGGTCAAACAAGTTTGGGGACCAAAAACATGATTTGTTTCTGGGTCACACCATAAGGGAATTGACTACAGAGTGACTACATGACTACAGAGATTACAGATTTTTCGATCTGTTTGCAAAAAGCAAAAGTGCACAACACACACACACACACACACACAAAGTCTACAAAAACCTGTGAGATTAATATTCAGCCGAGCCAATTAAACTGGGTGTGCTGATTGGTTAGCCTTCGCAGGGAGGAAATGCAATGCCATCCTGACAAAAGCTTACCGGTAGTTTAAATGGAACGAAAAAATGACAAGTAAGAGTAAGAATTACAAAATAATTTATTCATGTTTTCAGTAATGTAGGCAATACTGCATATTCAAGCACTTCGAATGAATACCACTGTATGATTTAAACGTGATCACTACAACAATCATCTGATATGATTTCCTCAACCCATAAATAAACCAATTTTAGCACGGTAGGCCCCACTAGGCAGTCCCTAGCAATAAAAAACAAAAACAAATGGTAGGACTCAATCATTAGTCACCATAACTGTGTCTGAAGAAAGCAGGCTGTCTTCTTCCCCTCTTTAACAATACTGTCATGACATGTCAATAATCAGCCCACCAATCACAGCACTCACTCCTCGCTATGCACCTCCTTCTGATTGCAAATGTCAGAAGAAGTCCCTAGCCGAGTGACCTACTGTCGAGTGTATTCCCATTTGCAATAACTAGGGGGGAAAAAATAATAAACGTTGCGTGATGTTGACATTTTAGAAAGCAACACCTCTTCATATGCCCTTCCTGGACCTGTCTCCGCTGCTCTGTAGATAGATAGATAGATAGATAGATAGATAGATAGATAGATAGATCGATAGATACTTTATTGATCCCCAGGGGAAATCTGTATGAGAGTTTAACCCCAGTGCTTTTGCACAGTGTGCATCAGTGGTTTGATTTTCCCACTATCACACCATATTTGGTTACACTTTACTTTATCGACATAGGAGTGACATGACACTGTCATGAATGTGTCATGAACAAGTCATAAATGTTTATGACATAATGCTTCTGTTATTAAGTGACATTCAGTTAGGATTATGGGTAACACTTTACTTGACGGGTGAGTTCATAACACATTCATAGCAGCTGTCATCAACTGCACATAAAGCATTCATGACTGTTTCATGAGACATGACTCAACATTCATACCAAACCTTTCATGAATGTGGAAGACAGAACGACGACAACTTGTCAAAATAAAAGTCCAATATCGTATTTGTGTAACCTGGATACCATTAATTTAATCTCTCCAGCCTTTGTAAATATTTCATGAATATCTTATGAAGTCTACATCGAATGTCACTTTACTATACAAGTTGTGAAGTATTCGTAATCACTGAGTTTAACACTGGGAGGTAAACTAGCCTACATTCAGCTGACCCGTATTTGTGTAACCTGGAACGGTTGGACATTCCCAGTAGCAAAAGATGAGAAATCATCTGCAAAGGTTACATCATAAAACAAATACATTTTTATGAAGCAAAAATTATTTGCTTGACCATGTTCTGTCTTTTTGGCACTGGAGTAGCCCATTGACTCAGATGTGACGTGATCAGGTAAGAGGTTTGGACCAAAAAACGGCAATGCTGCTTTGGACTTTTATTTTGACAAGTTCTCGTCGTTCTGTCTTCCACATTCATGAAAGGTTTGGTATGAATGTTGAGTCATGTCTTAT
The DNA here is from genome assembly GCF_018492685.1 of Alosa sapidissima. Classification (NCBI taxonomy): domain Eukaryota; kingdom Metazoa; phylum Chordata; class Actinopteri; order Clupeiformes; family Clupeidae; genus Alosa; species Alosa sapidissima. The sequence goes on from NC_055974.1 coordinate 24,348,466, forward strand.
GAAACAGTCATGAATGCTTTATGTGCAGTTTATGACAGCTGCTATGAATGTGTTATGAACTCACCCGTCAAGTAAAGTGTTACCGGATTATGATTAGGGTTAGGTTAGGGGTTAGGTTAGGGGTTAGGGTTAGGGTTAGGGTTAGAGGTTAGGGTTAGGGTTCGGGTTCATGTGTCATGACAGTGTCATGTGTTCATGACAGTGTAATGTCACTTTTATGTCGAACACTTTGTGTTACCCCATATTTTCATGTGGAAGGACTGGGTCTTCCCCATTTCTCCACAGCAGTTCATAGCACTGTATAGACCTAACATAACATCATAAGGATTAAGTACACTGTAATTGTGATGACGAACCAGCATATTGATACAGTGTAAATGATACAGTGTAAAAAGGCATGAACAGTTTCTCATGGTAGTTTTATGGACACCATTTACAACTGGTGCTGCACTAACACATGCTCTAATGTAACCCTAGGTTTGACATAGTTTAAGACATCAATCATTATTAATATGTGGCTATTGGCCATGCTGAGTGTATTACACGGGGACTCTGATACACCTCAACGATGTAGCACTTACACAGCAACTAAAGCAGCAGGCAGCGTGTGATTAGCCTGACTCCGCCTGTCTACGTACTTCCGCTCATTTACATTTCCCTACAGTATACTCCGTCTGGAATAGCTCTCGTTCACTTTGTTTACTTTGGCAACTTGTCTCCGAACCAACCAGCGAACAGAGGGCATTCCTGAGGGCGATACGTTTAAGTTGCAAGCCTATCGTTATCGTTGTGTCCCCCGTGGTTAACATACAATATCACAACGTTAGTGATTGAACTCCAATGATTTCAAACTTCAGACAAGCGTCCACCAACCAGGAAATAAACATTTGCCAATGGATCTAGGCCAGACTCTCTGCGAAGTGTGTGATTACATAACTGGAAGATGATTTTTTCATCACTAGATTCTACAACCCTGTGCTGGGTTATTCTGTCCCAGCCTGGCTAAGAGTTTCAGTTTCAGGCTAGTGTGGGGTCCCCCCTGGTGATACCCCACTACAATCTACTCCAACCCCCCCCCCCCCGCTTCTTTTCAACAGTTTTGCTGACGGTAGACCTGCTTTCAGTTCTCCCCACTGCAGCCCCATATCCATGTGACAATGTAATTTATGTGTGTGGGTGTGTGTGTGTGTGGATGCGTGTGTGGATGTGTGCAGGGGGTGGGGGGGTTGCAACACAAACAAAACGAGATGGGATTTTTGACCACTCACTGAGACACATGCTGACTGCAACAGGATGCTAATTCAGAAAGTCCGCAGGAATCCCAGGGAAACCGCCGCCCGGCTCCGGGCCGAATCAGGTCCAGCGGTGGGCCAGATCCAGGACAGGATCTGCGTTTCTACAGGGGTCCCTGACATCCCCCGGAAGCTAGTCTGAAAGCATGCAATTACAGGAGAATAATTAGCAAAGATGTTCAGAGTTAAATTGGATATGAATTGATGGAGCTTCGCTGCATTTCCCCATGCTTTCCATTCATTCTCTAGTGTTGTGTTCGAGAGAGTCACTTCGAACACACTCTGGCATTTTGTAAAAGCTCAGCTCAGCTCCATATAGCCTTCTCTCTGGATCAAAATGCCAAGAAGAAGTAATCAGAAAATAATGTCGGAAGCCCCAGACAGTTGTTAAGACCCTTTAATATTCCTTGGGGCGGCTAAGCTGATAAGCATTGGCACCGGATGTTCTTGTTCCTTATCAGTGGAGCACTCCCAAAATGCCTCTTACCCCTACAGTGTCTGCAGAGGGCCAAAAAAGGCATTACATAATAAAATTGGTGACCTTTACCTAACCGTTAGCCCCAGCGACTTGACAGCTGGATGCACTTGTCACTGTTGTGTAACATTGAAGGGTGTGAGGGTCATGGGGGGGGGGGGGGGGGGGGGGTTGGGGGAGAGCCAATCCCGTTCCTGAAAATTGTTTGTGTCGCAATCTGCTTAATGAATGGCGGCAGGCACAGACTGGCATAGTGTCTGGGAGAGTGTGAGGGCGTAGATGTAGTTGACTCTAGTTGCAGGGCCCTGACCCATTCTTACCCCCATCTTCCTCGCTTTCCAAACACAAATGTGTTTTTTTCCCCCTCTCTCCACATAGAGGATATCTAGACAGGCTGGTCTAATTTTCCCCTCAGAAAAATGCAGTAGGCATAACACTTGAAGCAATATAGAAGATTTATGATTGACTGTTATAAGCTATCAATGTCATAAGAAATCAAAATTACATGAGAGTAATGTTACCTTTATTAGTAGGCCTAATGGTCATAACTACCTTACCGGACTGCCAACCTTAATATTTTGGATGCCGCTATAATAGCTTGTCATATGTTTATAAGCCATCATGCCATCAAATATGACTGAGCTGACCAGCACATGAGCACCATCTGCAATGACATGTTTATAAGCCAGCGTGTGAGTATTTTTGTCTCATCTTCACAGGTTTCATGAGAGTTCCATGAGGGCAAGTGAAGGTTCTATCTAGAACCCTGAAGAGCTCTCATCTCCACAATGCATTCCACAGGAAATAGTAATTTTATAATTGGCAAAAAAAAAAATCATTAACACTAATTATCAGTGTCATGTATCCACAATGGCTTATTGTACACAGTCCAAGGCCTCTTCAGGCTTGATCTCTGAATACCTGTCTGGGGCTGTTTCCTATCCTGGGAACAGTCATGTTTTTGATTCCACAGCGGTGCTGGTGAGATGCGGAAGGGGAGGGGTGGGCTCCTCTTCTGCTTATCTGTCGCCTAACCTTGTGGGCCACCCTGCAAAATCCATTATCAACCATTTCAACTGTCCGCACTGAACAAAGGGGGGGGGGGGGTCATTTAAATTAGAGAATACAATGTGTGTGTGTGTCCAGCTGGCAATAAACAAGACACAAGATTTTCCTGCAACTTCTTTTGATAGTTTTATCTTCACTGTGAGACCAACTGGAGACTGTAAGTCTGGGAAGTGGTTGTGATGTTGCTGTTGGTAGTGCCGTTTTGTTGTGTCCCTGCGCCCTCTCTTGGCTAGATGGTGTCATTACAATTTTTTTTTAGGAGCAACGAGCAGCAGCCTGCTAGGATGCACCACAACTCCCTCAGGGTGTGTGTGTTGGGGAGGGGGGGGGATGCACAGAAGACAACAGTCACCATCTGTTCCCACGGCTGAGATTTATTTCATGCTACAAAGTCAAGATCATACGATACAAACCAGCCCAACAAAATATGTATACATATATATATATATATATATATATATATATATTTATATATATTTCATATGTATATGTATTAATATATAAATAGAGCAAATCAAGTAGCATCAAGACAAATTAAGACCTGATGTGCACATTTTCAAGATCATCAAATAGAAAAAAGGCTAATAACATACAGGAAAGCAGCCATCCTACAGTCAAAATACTGCAACACTTGACTAATTATTACCATTCGATTAAAGTTGATTATGGATACACCGATATGTACCAATTTTAGACCATTTTTGCTTCGGTTGGAGGAGAAATACATTCATAAAAAATACACATTTTAAAATCCAGCAGTGATTCTGATTGACATAAGAGGCCTTGCATGGATAATGTAACAATGAATTGAAATGTTGCCTATATGAGTTGCAATGACACAAAAGCCAATAGTAAACTATCAGAGGACCCATGGCACACCGTCCCCGTGAAAACCATAGATATCGAAAGTAAATATAAAAACTATATCTATGGTGAAAACCACTCATCCTACAGCCTCATTTTTTCAGGTCTCTGCTGAAGCACATTGACGGCTTCCTGCTGCCTGCTCTCATTTACTAGGTGCAAATGATCACTGGGGCTCAGGTCAAGTGGAGAAACAAACATCTTGATGTCATAAAGAAAGACATCAAGTACAGACTGCATAGGAAAACGCTTGATTCTCTTTGAATTGATGTCTTATGCAGCACAACCCTAAGATCAAGTTATTTTTTTTTTTTTTAAAAAGAGAGAAAGAAAAAACAAATCTATACAACTTGAATGGAAGATGAGTATGGATCCATACACTCAGCACCTTGCTAAAGTCCCTAACTAGGCTGATTGTGTTTGTGTGTGCAGCCTACTACCAATATACAGCAGGTTTGTTCAAGAGGATGCTTCTCTTCATAAACTTTTCAGCAAAACCTCTAAACACAAAGTGTTTTTTTAGCTTTGTCTTGTTTTCGTTTACTTGTTTTTACGAAGGACCATGACAAAATTCTACGACGGCATCCGCGTGACCCTGTGTAAAAAGAGAAAGTGCTCTTGTGTTACCGCTTCCCTCTTTGGACTTAGTAATAGTACCAACCTAATCCACGAGAGACCCATTAATTCAAATGCCCAGCCCAAAAATGAAGAGTGTGGAGACCTAGAGAAAGAGAACGAGGGAGAGCGAGAAAGAGAGAATGAACAGCCTTCAACAAAGAGAACTGACATTCACACTTCTCTCTATCTCCTTCACACACACGCACACAGCCACTACTTGAAAGGACTGTTGTGTTGCTCCGTCCTCTTTGTGTTAATTCAATGGCCGGTGAAATGAACACCGCTGGGTGAGCTCTCAGACTCAAATGATGTGACAATTACGTGTAAATGACCACTCTAATGATCAAGGGAATGCCAATGAAAAGAGGCGGCAAGTGTTTGTGTGTGTGGATAAAAGGGTGACAGTGTGTTTGTATATGTGTGTATGTGTGTGCACACATGTCTTGTGTGTGTGTGTGTGTGTGTGTGTATGAGTGTGTGTGCGTGTGTGTGTGTGTGCAATGTGCATGTGTGGGTGTGTGAATGTATATTCTCACACTCCCATGAGCATGATCATTTATGGCCAATCTGTAAAGAAGAGGGCCAACAGCTGGGGCCGGCCGGCCACACACACACACGTACACACACACAGCCATTACTTCTCTCTAGCTAACTGCACACATCTGTGTGGGCGAGATAGGACCCAGCCACACACCCGGCCACACACACAGCCACACACCCGGCCACACACACAGAACAAAGATGGGCTGGGATGGAAGTCCAATGAGAGTGGCATCTGGATGATAGTGTGTCGACTGCTGTGCGCTCCCATCTCATTCTCTTTCACACTCTCTCGTTCCTCTCCCTCTTCCATTCTCCGTTTCACTCTTTCAACCCCCCCCCCCCCCCTCTCTTTCCCTCTCTCTGTCTCATGAGACCCAATAGCAAGAGCTCCGACCACCAAATCAGAAACACACACACACACTTCCTATCTTATTAAAACGCGGCAGCCAAGCAGACAAGGACACTGGCACCCTACATATCACCAGTCAAGTTTCATGAAAAAATATGAGGAAGAGGCTTCCCCTGTGCAAGCTTTTATTCCCTAGGCCACTGCATGTTTCCCTCTCTCTATCTCTCTCTCTCTGTCACACACACCCATCTCTCTTACACACACACACACACACACAAAGAGGTATATTTTAACATGAAAATGAGTGAAATGAAAAAAGAAAAGGATAATGGAGGGGGCAAAAAAGCTGTGGAAGAAGACCTTGTGCTCAGATAAGCAGACCTCAATCCGTAATGAGTGGATTACAGTTTGAGTAAAACCGTTCGTTCGGCTCCTGCCCAACCCACTTATTACAATGAAACGCCTTACTGAAACACTACAAATCACCATCTTCCTGATACGATAATGACACCTCGTGGCTATTATTAGTCTATACATGTGCCTGTTGGGCCTACACAAATCCATTAAAGCAAAGTGTTGTGTATTTTTTTCTTTTTGTTTTAAATTGTGCTTTAGCGTCGACATCTCTCTTCTTCTAGTTGCATTGTATCGTTTGAAACCCTCTGAGTGCCATATATCCCCCCCCCCCCCCACCCCCCCAGCCTTTGTGATTGTGCAAGAGACCCCTACAGTGTGTTGGCTTCCTCTGTTCTCTGATACAGCAGCATTAAGCACTTAGAAACCCACGCTGGGCTGCAATGGTGAGGGAACGCCAGGAGGAGGAGGAGGAGGAGGATGAGGAGGAAGAGGAGTAGGAGGAGGTTCTTGTTAAGGGGATAGCGGAGTGTCAGCGGAGCGGCTATTAAGCGGAGCTGTGGCAAATCACCGCGGCACGGGGCAGACGCACGCCTGGAGGAGTGCGAGCGCCGCACTACTTCCGACACGCGCCGCACTACTTCCGACACGCGCCGCACTACTTCCGACACGCGGCCGAGTAGGAAGGTTCCGGAACAAAACAGTTCCAACTCAACAACAGCTGAACACGATCTGGGCTCTGTTCCTAAACACCTCTGTTGTGCTTGTAGCTTTGACCACTGTTTTAACAAGACTGAGACTGCACTACAGCAGAACATACTCAAATGCCATTTTCCAATGCAAGAGGAAATGAACAAGGGACCTCCTTATATGGCTATACCACCCAATCCCCATCCCACCCCAACACCCCTCTTCAGACACCTCCCCTGAACGCCACTAACACACATACCACATCCGCAGGGCATGCGCAGCCACACTGTGGGACTTTTATTCAGTTTTGGCCATAGCAGTATTCCACGTTTGTGTTCGTTTTTGTTTTCCTTAGTCAAGTTCACGAGTTTAACATTCTACTTGGATACATACATAATACATAACCTACATAATGACCTTCCAGATGGTTTGTTGAAATAGAACTTCGGTCTTCCGTCTAAAACGGTATGTTGAACAATTGCTGAACATCATCCTTAACCAAACCCAAGCCCTATCGTTAACCACACATTGTTAAACGTTAACATACAGCAGTGTCAACACCGTGTTTGTTTATAATTGGAGCATCTGAGAGTCTGCAGGGGACCATCGAAGTAAAGTGTGCCCAGTTCATGTGCTAAACGTCTTATCTATGTAAATGCAGCGATAGTGTTACAGAAACGTTGGGACACAGTCAGTGTGTTACTGATAACCTTTGACCTTTGCTGTGACCAGCTCTCCAAAAGTGAAAACCAACCAACCCCCATGGCACTGCCCACTCCGCAACACAGTTGCTGTACATGTCGAACAACAGTCACACACACACACACACACACACATTTAGTCTAACCCACCCAACACACACACACACACATTTAGTGTATAGATGTCACCAGAGTTCAAACTCGAACTTGCATGACAGCAGACCTCCAACGGGATTGTCTTCCGACGTCTATAAATGACCCATGTACAATCAAAACGTCTCTTTGAAATATGAGCTCACTACCTTATCAAGGGATTCAAGGGACATGTGCACCCCATGCAGGGCAAAAATGGCATACACACCACAGAAAAATCAAAATCAAAATAAAAAAAAAATACCATTCAGACACCAGGCTTGCAGTAAGTAGCAAAACAGACATGGCAAAAAAACACACATCCAAAAAACACCATCCAAGTCACACACAAACACACACACACACACACACACACACTTGGACACTGGCAGTCCTGGGTCAGAGCCCTGAAATGGTTGAGGCGTCAGAGCTTGAAATCCTTTGGGAAATAAAGTCTCTTTTTTTACAGCAGTTCGGACTGTCCAGCAGATGACTCTCCACAAAGCTCTGCACTCATGCCCCTAGCAGCAATAAAAAGCAAAGTCTGGTACCAGGGCCTGGTGAACACAGGGGAGGAGTGGTACCAGGGCCTGGTGAACAGAGGAGAGGAGTGATACCAGGGCCTGGTGAACACAGGGGAGGAGTGATACTAGGGCCTGGTGAACAGAGGAGAGGAGTGATACCAGGGCCTGGTGAACACAGGGGAGGAGTGATACTAGGGCCTGGTGAACACGGGGAGGAGTGATACTAGGGCCTGGTGAACATGGGGAGGAGTGATACTAAGGCCTGGTGAACATGGGGAGGAGTGATACTAGGGCCTGGTGAACACGGGGAGGAGTGATACTAGGGCCTGGTGAGGAATGGGCTCCAGGGCTCTTTGGTGCATGACGTTCGTTAGCATCCTTACTCAACGGGTCAGACAAGCAGGCAGGCAGGCTGGCGAGTAGTACAGTATGCTATAGTACCGTATAGTACAGTATGGTACGGACACTTTAGTACGGTACTGTACGGCTGGCCTGGCAAGGTAGTGTTGTGGAGTTGGGGAAAACTCAGGAGAGCACCAGCTGGTCAGAGCAATAGCCTGGACTCTACCCAGGGGTGTGGAACAGGGCTGGGGAAAAGGTACGCTTGTGGCTTCGTAAAAATATATAGATACCTGAGAAGGAGGGAAGGGGAGGGGCGGAGGAGGAGGAGGAGGTCAAACGGAGAGCTGTATGGGAAGGGTTGAAACAGGGGCGGACTAAGAATAAAAGAAGAAGAAGAATGGAACGCGAGAGAGAAAGAAAAAGAAGGAAAAAAAGACAGGAGAGGAAAAAGAAAGGGAGACTCGGGCTGCTTTTAAGACGCTGCCCTCCTTTCTCCTCGAGCCCCGTTGCATTCTCTTACATCAGCTCCACCTACGCGTCTCTTCCTCCTCGCGCCGCGCCGCGCCGCCCTCCTCTCCTCTCCTCGCCGTGCCACGCTGTGCTGTCGAGCTCGGGGTGAAAGGAGCCCCGGCTCACAGCGGAGCGAAAAAGCACAAACAGACTTAAGAGGCAGCAGAGCAGCCCTCAGTAGTACAGAGAAAGAGGGATAGAGAGGGAGAGAGAGAGAGAGAGGGAGAGAGAGAGAGAGAGAGAGAGAGAGAGAGAGGGGGAGAGAGAGAGAGAGAGAGAGAGAGAGAGGGAGAGAGAGAGAGAGAGAGAGAGAAAGAGAGGCTCCCTTTCAGCGACATGTTGTCACTTGTCTTCAGAAAACAGCAGGGTGCACAGGACAGTGGAAACACACACTTCTGTTCCCTCACACGCTCCCTCACACACTCAGACCCCCACACACACACACACACACAATCGCACAATTGAGGTTTTCTTTAAAAATGATAGTTTTCAGCTTGCACTTTAGCAGTTTTATGTCATCTATCAGTGCCATCTCCAGACTCCTTGTGAGGGAATAACTGAAGAGAAGAGGTCAGCCAGGCTCTACGCAAAAGCTCCAATCAAGCCAGCCTCACCAGGGTACCTTACAGCAGATCTGAACAGCAAACATACAGGGCGTAGAAAAGCTCCACGAGTCTCCATTCCAGTGTCTTCTAAGCAGAGTTCACGAAGAGTTCTTCATGACTCAGTTTGGTTATACACCAAAGTGTAGTGTGTGTGTGTGTGTGTGTGTGTGTGTGTGTACCTCTGTGTGATATCTAAAGGTTAGCCTTAAGCATAAGCGTCTTCAGCTCATTAGCTCTTCAAACTCTCGACTCAAGGGGGCGCTGTGCTCTACAGGGTGGGTGTGCCCAGGGTAGATGCCCCTATTGCCCCACTCGCTAAGTCATTTTATTGACCAGAAGCCCCAGTGTCACCCTCCACATGGGCCCCTGCGGGTCTCAGAAGAACTTGTCGTCGATGCGGAAGTGCGGCCGCGTGACGTCGTCGGGGTTGAGGAACACCGAGATGGACTTGCCCGGGTTCTCAGTGACCAGCTGCTGGAGCCTCTGCGCCAGTTTGTCATCCTGTGGCGAGAGCTGGTGGGCACCGGGCGAGCCCAGGGACGAGGACAGCCCCCCTGGGCCGCCTCCGCCAGGGCCATACCCGTTGGTGGCGAGTCCGGCGGCTTCCTTCTTGAGCCGGCTGGCCTGCCGCGCCTGTTCCAGCGCAGCCCGCAGGTGCTCGCCGGGGTCCGAGCGGAGGTGCGCCAGCTTGCGGGCCGCCAGCAGGGCGGCGCCGTCCGCCAGGTGCTCCAGCATGTTGCACTGCGGCAGGAAGTAGTTGGGACAGTTCTTACCCAGGATGCAGTGCGCCAGGTCGTCCAGCAGCCCCAGGAGGAGCCGCGCGGGCGTCTCGCGCTCCGGGCAGCCCAGGTAGGCCGCCGGAAGCCGGTCGCACGCCCAGAAGAGCAGCGCGCGCAGGTGGTACAGGCTCAGGCCCATGCGTGGCCGCGAGAGCAAGCGCGTCAGCACGGCTTTGGCCGCCTGGAAGGCCTGCGCCATCGGGTACGGCACGCACTTCTTCAGCTGCACCTCGCTGCGGGAGAACGCGAGCCGCCACTCGCGGTCGGGGCGGCCGCCGCGCGGCGAGCAGCATGGCAGGAGGTAGAAGCCGCTGATGGCCTCCTCCTCTGTGATCTTGCCGTCCCAGAAGTGGTTGGTGGTCAGCCAGCCTTGGGCCACGGCGGGCCATCCGCGGAACGACACCACGGGCAGCAGGTCGTAGAGGACGCGGCTGGTGCCCGCCGTCAGCACCAGCGTGGTCACCGGCCCGTTGCGCTCCACGCGGTCCGGAACGGGGATGCCCCGCTGCGGGTTGCGCTTGAGCTCCTCCACCGCCACGCCGACCACCTCCCAGAACCAGTCGGCGACCAGCGTGGGTGAGAAGTAGCACCCGTCCAAACTCTGCGGTGACGGCGGCTGAAGCGACAGAAGGGCCCCTCTCCCCCCTCCTCCTCCGGTGCCCGTTTCCCCGTTCTCGGTGCAGCCGTCCTCAGCGTCGGCGGGCGAGCCCGCGCCCTCCTCGTCCTCGCAGCAGGAGCGCCAGCGCGCCAGCATGGCCTGGTCGCAGAGGCGCAGGCTGAGCCAGGAGTGGCAGGGCGCAGACTGGCGCATGTCCAGCGTGACGGGCTGGTTGCGGTCGTGCAGCTTGATGGCGGGCACCAGCAGCGTGAAGTCCAGGTCGAAGTCCACGCCCTTGGCGTAGTCGCCCAGCTCCTCGGGGTTGAGGTCCAGGACGCCTTCGCGAGCACCGCCGCTCAGCAGGAGGTACTCGTTAGAGACGGGGAGACGCTGGTCCACCTTCTGCACCAGGCCTGGAGGACACACACACACACACAAACAAATAAACATTGTTAGAGCGGTACCTGAAACTTGATCCTTCTCCATTTCACACTTCCCTGCACACACACACACACACAGGCACACAGAAAGACAGACACACTCCATCAGAACAGTAAGAACAAATTCCACTTGAAAATACTTAATCTGAAAAGAAATTGATCCATCTCCACTTCACTTTGCAGCACACACTCTGAAGAAGAAACTTGACTACAATATGATCCGAAAAATAAATATATACAGTATATATATATATATATATATATATATATATATATATATATATATATATATATATATATATTAGGGGGTCACTTGTGCTTCAGCCTGGTTGGTGCTCACGAAACAGGACGCAGAAGTCAAGAAGGGAGATCCAAGGTCTAACAACAGCCAAGGAGCAGGACCAGAGCACTCAATACTCAAGGAGCAGGACCGGAGCACTCAATGCTCAAGGAGCAGGACCGGAGCACTCAATGCTCAAGGAGCAGGACCGGAGCACTCAATGCTCAAGGAGCAGGACCGGAGCACTCAATGCTTAAAGTGTTTTTATTCGTGCAAACTGACTAACGTTTCGACGCCCATGCGACTCTGAAGAAGATGTATATGAAGAGTTTGGTTCCAAAACGCTATCTCTCTATGTCTAACATTAAAAAGACATGTTATTTAATTGAGTATTTCAGGAAATATCAATCAACTTGCTGTTTTTTTGTTTTGATTGAGTAAAGATAAATCAAATAACAATACCTAATTGCAGTTCTACTGAACTTACTTGCGAAAAAAATGTAAAAAAATTATTTATGAAAATTCATTAAAATGGTGGATATAGCGTTTTGGAACCAAATATATTATTTTTTAGGCCGTCTCTGGAAAGGAGCACAGACACTGCATTGATTGCTGTATAACATTGCCGTTTCTCGATCTAATATTCATCAATTCTTTCTTAGACTGTATTAGATGTTGACATTGAGATAACATGGTCCAAAAACAAATAAATGCCCTCATGTAGTTCGAGCTAGTTCGAACACTACAAAACGACTGACCTGTGGTATGCTATGCTAAGATATGACCTGTGGTATGCTATGCTAAGGGCTTACCTGTGATATGCTATGCTATGCTAAGGATTGACCTGTAGTCAGTGGTTACATAAATGAACTACAAGGTCTACACTTATACCAGTTCCAAGCCAAGAGTGTTTAGTGGCGTCTACATTTGGGGTTGCAGACAAACAAGTAAGGCACAGTGATTTGATTTGTTGTGTGTGTAGAGCCCTTCCAAAGCACTAGCACAAGGAACTTAGTAACATCTTAATAGCCAAAGATTATTAAAGGTCACTGTGGATTGTATGGATTGCTAAAATACTAAATACACTGTATTGCCAAAAGTATTGGGTCACCTGCCTTGACTTGCATGTGAACTTAAGTCACATCCCATTCTTAATCCATATGGTTTAATATGACGTCCGTCCACCCTAACAGCTTCAACTCTTCTGGGAAGGCTTTCCAGAAGGTTTAGGAGTGTGTCTATGTTTCCACAAAGTTGGGAGCATGGAATTGTCCAAAATCTCTTGGTACGCTTGGCATTCAGAGTTCCTTTCACTGGAACTAAGGGGCCAAGCCCAGCTTGGGAATGGCCCCTTCCTGTTCCAACATGACTGCGCACCAGTGCACAAAGCAAGGTCCATAAAGACATGGATAACAGAGTTTGGTGTGGATGAACTTGACTGGCCTGCACAGAGTCCAGACCTCAACCCGATAGAAAACCTTTGGGATGAATTGGAGCGGATTCTGAGAGCCAGGCCTTCTTGTCCAACATCAGTGTGACCTCACAAATGCGCTTCTGGAAGAATAGTCAAAAAATCCCATAAACACACTCCTAACCCTTGTAGAAAGCCTTCCCAGAAGAGCTGAAGCTGCTATAGCTGCAAAGGGTGGACCGACGTCATATTACAGTAAACCCTATGGATTAAGAATGGGATGTGACTAAAGTTCATATGCGAGTCAAGGCAGGTGACCCAATCGACCAATTGATGTTTCACCATCAAGACGTCCATAAGGAGGAGTGTTTAAGTGTATGGTGACCGAGAGGGCTCATTTCATTTAAATACAATATGTTTATTTACAAATGATCTACATTTTAACAACAACAACAACATCATACTGACCAGCTAGTGAGTACACGGAGTTTAGCTGACACAATTCACTAGCGAATCATTTGATACGCATTTACAGCTGACATTTCAATAGTTAATAATAAAAGCATTGAAAAAAATATGCTTGATAAGATAATGTAGAAAAAAGTGCTCGCAAAAGATTCAAACACTCGGTTATGGATGTGTGCATGATGTTATTTGGGGGCCAAGCAGCGAAGGCACCCATTGTGTTTCTACGTTTTCATATTATTATTATTCCGTCATGGAAGTCTATGGCAGCCCATAGAACCGTCTGGTAAAAAGTTGTAAAATTTGGCACACAAATTAGGCACAGTCCCATGATTAATTTCACTAAGTTTCAAGTCGGCACCTCGAGCACTCTAGCGCCACCAACGGGCCAAAGTTGGACGTGCGTTCATGCAAGTAACTTTTGACCCATTGGCCCGATTCTCAAATATGAGGTATCGTTGTAATCCTTAGACCAAGCCGAGTTCAACGCACCTTATGACGCCTTAAATCCGCCATATTGGATTTAATCTAAAACACCTAAAAGTTTTCACAGGTCACAAAGTTTGTCCGATTGACACCAAACTTGACACACATAATCTTCAGTCCAAGCCTCAAAAAAGTTATCCCTTTTTGTCTTCAAATCTAAAACCGTTCGCCCGTAACAGCCAATCAAAATTGGCAGCGAAGCCACCAAACAGGAAGTGAAGTGATATCTCAGCAAAGCTTTCACGTCATCAAAACCAAACTAGGTACATGGGGTCAGGACCAAATAAGGAGGAGGGTCAATAAATATCATGACTTTTGACCTATAGGTGGTGCTATAATTATCAAAATTACCTTTTGGCCTGTAACGGGTGTTGTGTTTGGAATTAAAACTTACTAATGGTGATTGTTAATACTGTGGGAGGTCCTAAGTCCGACAGATGTGAATTTGTGACGTCAACGTAATTGATCCAGCCGCCATATTGGATTTAATCAAAAACACCTAAACGTTTTCACAGGTCACAAAGTTTGTCCGATTGACACCAAACTTGACACACATAATCTTCGGTCCAAGCCTCAAAAGAGTTATCCCTTTTTGTCTTCAAACCTAAAACCGTTCGCCCGTAACAGCCAATCAAAATTGGCGGCGAAGCCACCAAACAGGAAGTGAAGGGATATCTCAGCAATGCTTACACGTATCAAAACCAAACTTGTTACATGGGCTTAGGACCCAATTAGGAGGAGGCTCAAGAAATTTGGTAAATTTTGACCACTGTGTGGCGCTATAATCACAGGAAGTAGGCTTATATCTCAGCAATGCTTACACATATCTAAACCAAACTTGGTATATGGTCTTGGAACCCAATCATGAGGACACACAATACATTTGGTGATCTTCAACCACTACGGGGGCGCTAGAGATACAGGAAATTAGCTCATATCTCAGTAACGCCTTTATGTATCAAAACCAAACTTGGTACATGGACTCGGGACCCGATCCTAAGGACGCACAATGCATTTGGTGTACTTTGACCACTAGGGGTGCTATAATTAAGAAGTCTTTCTCGTATTGACACCAAACTTGGTACGTTGATTCGTGAACACATCCTAAGGACCCACAATACATTTGGTGACATTTGACCACTAGGGGCGGTATGATTAGCACTTTCACCTATCGCAACCAAACTTAGTATGTGGACTTGGGACTACATCCTGAGGATGCACAATTAATCTGGTGTGCTTTGACCACTAGGGGTGCTATATTTATTAACACTTTCACCGATTTAAACCAAACTTGGTATGTGGTCTTAGGAGTACATCTTAAGGACACACAATAAATTCGGTGACCTTTGAATCCAGTCCAGTCCAATCCAATCCAATCAACTCCAATCCAATCTAACACAACACAGTCCAGTCCAATCCAATCCAATCCCAACTCCTGCCCAACTGCTTATCTGCTTGGCCCCCTCATTGCTGCTTGCAGCTATATTTATGATTCTTTTTTAATAACTGATATACTTTTGATAAAGCTTACACTCACACTCTCTCTCGCATGTGTGCACACCAAAACACACTCACACACCCATACCCAAACACAATACATGAGTACATGCTGATAAGGGAGAAATAATGGCCACATGGCCACACACACCCACTGCTTTCTCTCACAGTAAAACACACACACACACACACTCATTTCTCTCACAGTAAAACACACACACACACACACACACACATTCCTTTCTCTCACAGTAAAACACACATACACACACACACACACACTCCTTTCTCTCACAGTAAAACACACACACACACACACACACACACACACACACACACGCAAAGCTCTCCTCTCTGATGACTGGTGCTGGGACCTGAAGCCTGACTGGTTCAGTAATGGTAGAGCGGGCTCAGCAAGGGGACTTGTTCAAGAAGACTGCTCATATTCTCCTGCCATGAAAATCAAATCAGATTTCAGCATTCAAGCTATGCGCACTCTCAGCCCTGTGGGAGCCCACAGCGAGCCCCCAGTGTGTGTGTGTGTGTGTGCCCGTGTGTGTGTGTGTGTGTGCGCGCGCTCGTTTGCATGTGTGTGCGCCCATTTGTGTGTGTTTGTGCGCTCGTTTGTGTGTGTGCATGCGCATCAGACTTTGAGAGCTTTGTGATGGGTCTTAAATCTAGTAACACAATTCTTTCCATCTAATTATAAAGTGAGGTAACTCACTGTGAGAAACCTCCTATTGTGTGAATGTGTGTGAATGTGTGAATGTGTGTATGTGTGTGAATGTGTGTGTGTGTCTGTGACTGCATGTTTGTGTGCGTATATACAGCACGCTTGTTTGCTACCATGATAGATAAATATGGAGGGGCGGTGATAGAAGATTAAAGCCAGATAGAAAGATGGGCTTTCCCCAGTCGTGTACGTGTGTATGTGTGTGTGTGCGACTAAACGTGTCTGATGTGTAGTTCGAGAGCTGAAGATCATGCTTCTTCTGAAAGTGTGAGTTTGTTAATTTACAGTTTGCTGGTCAAACTGTGACAAAAATATTCTTCACCAAAGGACGACGGAAAAGCAAAGATAAAGAGGATAGTGTGTGTTTGTGTGTGTGTGTGTCAGAAAGCAAGAGACTGCGGGAGATGAAAAGAGACTATGTACGTGAAGACTCTGGCTCTGATTTTTTTCGTTTTATCTGTCAAGAGATTAAACGGATCAAACTGAGGGAGTGCGGCACGAGAAGAAAACAACTTATCTCCTCGCGCGGACTACACAGGGCGGAGGAGGAAAAAAAACAGCCTCTCCATTAACCGGCCGGGGCCTGCCATTTCAACAACACAATGTCTGAGACGGCGCCTCAGAGAGGAAAACATTAGAAAACTTTAAATTATTTCCCTTCTCTCAACCCCAACTTGTCAAGCCAGCCGCACCAAATAGCTAGCTGTGCAGTTGCTTGCACTTGCACGCAAAGAAAAGAAACGATTAATGTGTTTTAGAAGTCGCTTTTTGTTTTGTTTTTGAAGTCCAATCAGCCAACTAATCATGACTCTGGGGCCTGGATGACAAATGCTGTGGAGGGGAGGAGAGGCATCCTTCTTCCACCATGGAAGCCTCCTTCTCAACGCCGGGGTCATTATTTCTGCATAATGACAGGAAGGATGCATTCCAGAACGTGCTAACAATTGCCACAGCACTCCGTTGCCATGAGGATCTTTATGAAAAAAAAAAATGTAAAAAAAAAAAAAAACACAATAGACAATAGATAATAAATAAATAAATAAATAAATAAATAAATAAATTTCCCAGAAAATGTCACCCTGTGATTTATGACAAAAAATAAAAGCCTCTTCTCCAAACTGATTTTATTTGATTTTTTTTCTGTTCACACACGCTGCGGAGCTCTTGTTAGAACCGGTTTCACTCGCTCTCTCTTTCTGCGCGAGATTCTACTTTTTAATGATGCAATGTACTCCGACTCAAGGTTACTCGACCCATTTAAAAGCAAAAACCAGCTGCCGCCAAAACTCATCTCAGAGCTCAATTCACAGCATCAATGCTGGAGATCAGGGCTATATCAGCCGCTGGGTCTGATTGTTAGATGGAGGAGGGGGGGGGGGGGGATTGCAGAAGAGGCAGCTTTTTCACAGGACGAATAGTCGATATCGTGGCGCCCTGCCGTTGCGAATCCCATCAAAGCTAAAACTGTCTTCAAGGCTGCTGAACAGTCATATCAATCAGCAAGAATTTCTCACTTCAGAGAATCTTTCTTCCCATACAGTTCTCATTTCCGGATGTATATAGCATATAATTAATGCAAATTCTATCAGATTGGGTGGTAATGTACGACGGAGTATTAGGGCCACACATGAAGAAAAAAATATTTTTGCCATGTCGACATTAAACTCGACATTTCGAGAATGAAGTTGAAATATCATGTCGACTTTAATCTCGACATGTCGACATTAAACTCTATCCTGGGTGTTCCCCTGC
Source organism: Alosa sapidissima (assembly GCF_018492685.1). Classification (NCBI taxonomy): domain Eukaryota; kingdom Metazoa; phylum Chordata; class Actinopteri; order Clupeiformes; family Clupeidae; genus Alosa; species Alosa sapidissima. Next base: position 24,365,974 of record NC_055974.1, read on the forward strand.
TGCCTTGCGCGCGATTTGATTCACGCTGCTAAGGCAGCCTGGAGACCATGGAGCAAATTTTCGCCTGAGATAGGGAACCAATCACAGAACAGGGGGGAAAGCAAGAAGATGATGAGCTATGCACAGACGCATTTGATAGACATCCGTGGCACCCAATAAACGGATCTGGGCATTTTTTTCAAATACGAGAAAATGAACGCTTGGTTCCCAGACCACGTCTCATTGAGAAGTGGTGGCGCTAGCCAGGCTAATTAAACTCAACATTTTGAGAATAATAGAGAGAACGACCGCTCGGGACGATTGAAAGGGAGGACGAATGAAACATTCCAGTTTTCTTCAAGTGCAACAATGATTAGACATAGGCCTATATCATGTGGACAAAACATAGAACATATTAACCTCCATTGCTCAGCCAAATACTTTCCTGTAAGGTCCTTCTCACGGAGTTACAGGCGATAAATGCGATGGTCAAAAGTAAACGTCATTAGCGGTTTATTTATGGCTATTATTAAAGACTGTTTTTCATCTAAAAGGTTCAACTTCATGCTTGCACTAGACTAGGCATACTAAGTGCTCTCCCCAATCCTACTTTCACATTGCTTGTTTGTTTGTAATGGATGCAAAACAGCCTATTGCTGGAGGGACGAATGAAGCCGTCCTCCCGACCAGGCAACCCCATGTATTCTACATGCACACGCACACATGCATAAATAAAGTACATGCACACATATTCCCTCACGGGATCAAAAGAGTGTATATACTTAGGCCTATACATATCTGTGTTAGCCTCCTACATTTATTGCAGGTGAGACATGGAAAAGCAGTTTTAGAAAAATGAGTTTTGCCATGTTAACTTATGGAGAGTGATGGCCTGTGGGTCATGAAGGGCAGTTATTTGGATGTGCGGTGGCCTTACCCACGTAAAACAGAGTGAAATAACATTTTGTATAGAAACATTATATCATTGGATACATGTATTATTCAAGCTATATAAATGGCATAGCATGCATTCCATAACAGCGAGATACAGTGCTTCACGATGACGGCAATGAGTAGGCCTAGTTAACAGACAAGACGCAATCTATCTGAATATATGCAATCTATCTGAAATAACACCTATTTGAAGCCTATTATTCATGTCACATATTGTGTGTTAGTGTAGGCTACATAGCTCAAACTGTAGGCTATGTTTAAACTGTATTTCGAGTTTAATGTCGGCATGTCGACTACTTTGATTCGAACTGAACGAAAAATATTCAGTTTTAAAAGAAAACCACACCATTTCATCTTGTTTGGGGTTGAACCTGCCTGCTGAAATTAAGATCCTGAAAACCGCTCGGAGAAGAGGGATATCTCAAATGCCGTGGGTGGATATCAAATGCAACAGTCCAATTTGTCAGAATGTTCATTGAGATTTAATTTGACAAGATGCTACGAGTCCCCATGTGTGAGAAATGCAAGTCTAATTCTGTTTCTTCCTTAATTCATACGTTACTTCATTAGTTTAGCCCTGTTGCAAAACAGTTTCATTAGCATAAACACTTTAATAAAGAGAGTGTGGGAGCAATTCTGACAGGCACTTATTCAGCCACCTAATCGCAGCAGAGCAAGAGATGTGTGATGTACTAACTGTATGACACTAGTTTTTAATAAGGGTTTTGAATCTCTACTTAGACAGAATTTATGGTATTTACAAAAACAAAAACAAAATCTTTTTATTTATTTTTTTCTCTGATTGTTTTGAGTGTTTGACACTGGTAGAAACATGAACATGCAAAAGTGAATCGTGAATCTTGATTAACTCATAACTATGCTTCAACAGCCCAACTCTTGGCAGACTACATAACTGAGCAAGTTAATGTCAAAAGCCCAGGAACTGCGTAGGTGTTGCCATATCTGCTTCCAATCTGCCTAATTAAAACTTAGGCAAACACTGACTACTTGAAACAACAAACAGTATAATTGGATCAGAAGTTTTTTTGCATGGTCATTTTACAATCCCACCATCACCTAATATGTGTGAGTGACAGAGAGGAGGCCAGAAGTCTCGAGACATCTACAGGCTTCAGCAATATAGGCGCGCTCACTCAAACACTTAATAAAGTATGTTGGGTGCAAGTTAAAAATGTCAGTCTTGAAGTGGAGGAAACCGCACTCTCTTGTGTATACTTTTAAAAGGATTTATTGCACCATTATAGCCTAGAAATCTAGACGCGCACTTCCCCATGAGAAAGACATCGTAAAATACTGAAAGTTAATATTTTGTCACTAGCAATATACATCTGTCCTTTGTCAAATGTGTTACGTTCCAAGTAGCCTAGTGCATAATTCTGCTTCATAAAGTTGAACAAATACATTTGCTTATTTCACAGAAAAATATAAATAGCCAGTTTAGGGTCTACAGTGCAGAGTTGGTAAGTTATGGTAGGCCAACTTGGAGTGAACATACAAACAGGGGAAATTCTTTAGCTGAGTAGCCTGATGGTAGGCAGGCGGGATCGTAGACATACGGCCGAACATACAAGCGCCAATGAATCGTGCTCTCACGACAATCACGCCGTTAAACTTAAATAGGTTAACATCACTCTAAGTTCGCCTTCAAGCAAGGAAAACTATGATTTGAAGACATCTGTTTCGTTGGAAGGGCAAGGGGGTAGCAACAAGGCAACACAGAGACAGGCCCGATGGCAGGGCTAATGTTATGAGAGTATTAAAATATGGGATATTCTACGGGAAAACATTAAAACGGCAAGACAGCAGGGGAAAGTTAAAATATGTGATAAACACGGAAAAAGTTGGCATGCATTGTTTCGGTCCCCGTGCACAAGGATTATTTGTCATATTATTAACCACATATGATTATTTGTGAAATTGTGCAAACAGGTGCAACACATTTGAAAAGGAAGGACTGGTAGCATGCAAGCTCCCGGGAAAGATTGATTTAAGAACGTTATCACAGTGCGTCTTCGTGGCGCAAAGCAGCGCGGGCGGAAGACAGCGACAATTGGCAGGGGAGGGTCATGTCTTTTTTGACAATTCTGTCGGAGGGTCATTGAACAATTTCTAGCAGGCAAGGGAGGGTCATGCAACTTTTGACTGAAGCACTCAAAATTCCTCTGGTGGCCCCTTCAATAAATAACAAACAGTCCCTAGATTGCTGCTGGGCTATAGGCTACGTCAAACGCGTATCTCACGGTTGCATCAATGAAAAACACTCTTTAATAATAAAAAAAATAAACCGCTAATGAAGTAAACTTGTGACCATCAAAAATCGTTTACAGGAAGGCATTTGGCTGAGCAACGGAGGTTAATATGCTCTATATTTTGTCCAAATGATGTCTGTCTATCATCGTTGCACTCGGAGAAAACCAGAATGTTTAATTTGTAATGCGTTTCTTCTACGGCTGCAAACGGGATTCACTCGCAGTTAACCAAATATTTCTTTATTAGGGCAGGGCAGGCATATTTCTGGCTATTAAATTATTTCTAAACCAGTCTGCTAAAGTCTGTAGTTAAGTCTGTGTAGGGGTTTCCAGGCTCCATTTCTTTTTATGAGACACCCTGCTCACTTGAGACATCTGCCGGTTGTTTGGGTTGTTGCAGCGTCGTGGCAGCGTCACTGGAAAAAAACAAATTAAAGTCGCGTGATCCCGCGCGCGGACCGCGAGGGAAGCTGGCCAAGTCGAAGCACTGCCCACTGTATGAGTTTGGGCACTCCCTCGTCGCTAGCTTGCTAATTACCCGTCTGTCTCCGTTAAATGAACCCTTCACTTCTGGTAACGTTTGATGGACTGCTTGTGGCACCCAAGGCCTTATCCAGGGGGGAGAAAGATGGTGCACTTGAATGAGTATTACGCCAAGCTGCTGATCTCTCTTCAGAAGCTCTTCTTTTCGTTCTGAAGGATGATCAGATAAGGGAGAGTGTAAGAGAGAGGTGAATAAACAGATCCACGCATGCTTTGAAGATGGCTACGGAATAGCGAGCGATGTGCGGACATGGTGACGACGGTCCTCATGGGAGTTGCCCCTCTGGCCCGACAGCTGTCGGAGCCAAAGACGGCAGCGGACATTTCTCGAGAGCGAACGGGTGCGTGGGTTATCATCCTCTGCAGCCCCTGTTAATACCTCGCCCGTGAAATCCATCAACACAGGAGGACTCTTATGGCGCTGGTTTCCCATCAGACCTCACAGAGAATACAACAGCTCAGTCATCATCAGTGGAGAGCCCGTCTGGCAGCATCTAATTAACATGCCATGAAGGTTCCATCAAGGTGGAGAGAGAGAGAGGAGCATGTATGGGAGCCTTTCATTAAGTGTGTGCTACCAATTAAGTGCTGCAGATGGGCCCATGCCTACATTTATGCACTAACAAATGCTAAACAGCCAGCACTAATCAAACATGGTCACAACGCACACAAAAAGTCTGATTAATGGAGTAACAGGTTGCTCAACATTTCACATCTGGACAGCACTTACTGCAGCAATCCCATGGGACGACACACACACACACACACACACACACACACACACACACACACACACACACACACACACACACACACACACACACACACACACAATCTTGGCTGTTGACAAAGTGCTTGCTATTATTCCAAATAAAAAATCCTGACTGATTCCAAAACGGATAATATTTTTCTTCTCCTCTACTTTTTACTAGTTTTGTAAGAATTTTTGAGATTTTGACCTTTTACTATTTTACTACGGTTTACTTACTATTTTTTATACTTTTTTTACAATATATTACCAGAACTACAAATTCCAAAATGTTCTCCAACAACTTTTCAAGGTCTGGAAAAGAGCAATTCATAATTCCATACTCTCTCAGACCTGCGCAAGCAAGCGCCCTCTGTTTAGTTGCACAACAGAAGGGCCCTGCCTGACAGCAGGAGTCGCACTGATTATTCTAGAGAGAGAGAAACAGAGAGAGAGGAAGAGACAGAGAGAGAAAGAAAGAGAGTCGAGGGCAACCCTTCTGTCTGATGTTTGAACTGAGGCGCGAGCACGCCAGTGAAACTCCTCCAGGGAGTGCACTTGGTGTTTGTTTGCTTTGATTATCCTGTTTCCTTAGGTCTGTTTTGTTTTCTTGTTGTTTATCAGTTTCCACGACACCTCTTGACCTTCACCACAGGATCTACTGAGGAGGAGGAGGAGCAGGAACACAGTTCTTTTTTTTTTGACGCTGTTGTTTAGAACCTCTGGTTTTCCTTTTTTCTTTCTTTCTTTCTTTCTTTCTTTCTCTCTTGCCTTCAGTCATAGTCTCTCTCTTCTGCAAAGACCTTCTGAGATGTATAAATATAAATAAATATGTATAAATCGTGGTAATACAAAAGAAATATTGTGATTAATTAGATCTTTGGGGAGCGGAGGCTATGGATGAAGAAGCTAACACACTCACAGACACACACAGGCGTGATCTCTCTCTCTCTCTCTCTCTCACACACACACACACCCACACACACACACAGAGGATAAAAAAGGAAAGAAAAAAAGTCGAAGAGAAATGCTAATGTTGACGGACTGGCGGGAGACTTAGAGTGAAGGGTCTGGTAGAACTCAGCTGGATTTTTCATCTAACGAACACTCTTTCCTTCATTTTCTCCATCCCTCCAGCAAAACAAAGGAAACAACAGAGCTCTCTGCTGCACACATTAATGCCAAGGCTGAACAAGGCAACGCCGCTTGCAGTCATGGCCAGGTAGGTATGAATGATAGTGGGGGAAAGAAAAAGGCAGGCAGGCAGGCAGGCAGGCAGACAGACAGACAGACAGGCAGGCAGGCAGACAGACAGGCAGACAGACAGACAGACAGACAAAAGGACTGTGAAAAAAGGCTGGACTAAAGAAAACACACACACACACACATTTTTGCCAGTCCCTGTGCCACCTGCATCGTGCCCGACAAATATAAATCTCTCTCTTCCACACAAACACACTCACACACCTCATAAAGTAATTCTCCCATGAAAAAAACAGCTGTATATTTGGATTCTCAGGGCAGGTGCCAACCCATTCAACTCTTTGTGGTTCGGTAAACAAAAACACACAACTGACTAGAAGATACAGCAATAGTGTTGAATATAAAGTTGTGTAAGGCACTACACAACGGTCCACAGATTATAAATCATCATCGACCTACACAATGCAGCTTTCATGCTCTCTCTTTCAAACTCATTAGTGTGTTACCTTTTGACCTTGACCTTTTGACCTTGCAAACAAAAGAAATGCATATTTCATGTACTTTGTCTACAAGATGATCTCTAAGGAATGATGTAAATGATGAATACTCTTTTTGACATTTTGTTTTGTCCTAATTAAGGAAGAATGCCTACTTAGTAATCAGCATTACACTCCAAAGTCTAAATAATAAAGACCAGAGAGAGTGTGCTGCTGTGAGCCTGTGGAAGTGGGGTGTAGGCAGGGGTTAAATTGGGATTTGTTATGTTATGCCCCCCCGGGATTTTTTTTTTTTAAATATAAACCATTAAATGGCACTTTCTGGAGAGTTTTGTGCAAAGAAATGAAGAAATCGAGCCTTATGTGCAAAACTGCAAGGTTAAGAGCCTAGCCTATACTTTGCATTGTTGCTGTGAGCCGGTCGAAGTTGGGTGTAGGGGCTCCGCTGGTCGAAGTTGGGTGTAGGGGCTCCGCTGGCCTCTCACTGCGCAAGGCCTTCACACTGCTAGGCCTTCACAGGGGCGGTAGATAGGAGAGCCCTCAAGAACACCAGGGAGGCTGCAGAAAGGGCTTTCAGATGGGTTTGGCTCAGGAGGAATGAGCCGTGGGCTAATGCTGCTGGGACACAAGCCAGAGCCTGATCAACCCTGGCTGGGTCACCGGAGTGAGGGTGTATGATGTTGAAAGACCCAAAACTCCCAGGGATCTCAGGAACATCACTGATGATGTGTCCCACTGCACCAGAAGATGTATCTTGGACACAAAGTCTAAATAATAAAGACCAGAGAGAGTTCTTTACTCTTCCAATAAACTTGCAATAAAAAAGCAAACGGTCTCTGGTGTCTAGATTATTTTAAAGTTATGATATGTTAGAATTATGGAGTTGTTAGTCAACAACTAGTAACTACCTATAAAGCATGCAAAATAAAAATGCAAAACAACAACAACAAGATTGGGACCAAGTACTGTCTGTAAGAAAAAAACTAAAGAAAAAAAAAAAACAATCGGTTCTACCCAGCTCGAGTTGCTGCAGCCAAAAGCTCCCAGGGGGCATGTTCACCCCCGTGGCAATGTCAGTTGTGTCTATCTGTCCATAACATGACCATGCTCCATCAAAAAGAAATCTGAAGATGATGCCTTGGCTTGTACAAACAGTAGCTGCTCATAAAAATTGTTTACGCAGTCTGCAATAGTACAAGGACAAAGCTTCAAGCACACAATTAACATGGCGCGCGCTCACACACATGTGCACACACACACACGTGTGCACACACACACACGCACACGCATGCACGCACACACACACACAGACACACACACAGACACACACACAAACACACACCACGGTCTACTAACAAGATAAATCCCTAGACAGAGAAACCCATTGAAAGACATTTCTGGTGAGAAACTTGAAGTGCTCTCTGGGAAGTACTAAAGTTTTTATCAGAAACCGCAAGCACATAAAAGTGAAAATTGCCCCAATAGCATCTCCGCTCTGCGCATCTTCCATAAACTGCAGCTCCCGCCCCGTTTTCCTCTCCTCAATGTCACACTCGACAGAAGCATCTTAGTTTTATGAGAGAGTGGGATGAGTGGAGGGAGGGAGGGAGGGAGGGAGGGGAAATGGATGGCAACGAAAGACATAAAGACATAAAAGATACATAAAAGTCATATGGAGATCTAGAGACTGGAGACTATGAGAGAAAAAATGTGGAGGAGTGTGTGTGTGAGTCAGAGAGAGAGAGAGAGAGAGAGAGAGAGAGAGAGAGAGAGAGACTGAGAGAGACTGTGTCTCTCTGAGACTGAGACTTCTCTTCTGCCGAATGTTTTTCTCTCCAAGTGTGTGTGTGTGTGTGTGTGTGTGTGTGTGTGTGTGTGTGTGTGTGTGTGTGTGTGCACGAGTAAGAGAAAGTTGTGTTAGAAAAGTGAAACTAAACAACACGCTAAGGGTAACTGTAACTAACTTGAGCAAGATATCAGAAAAGAAATGGAAGAAATGTGTGATTAAAAAAGCACTATACAAATCCTTGTGAAGGTTTGTAGAGAGGACAGAAATGTAGAATTAGAGGCGGCGAGAAATTAAGAGAGCAGGCTGGTGTGAGGTACATAGAGAGAGAGAGAGAGAGAGAGAGAGAGAGAGAGAGAGAATGAGAGGGAAGAGAGAGAGTGAGAGAGACAGAGAGAGAGTGACAGAGTGTGACAGAGACAGAGAGAGTGACAGAGAGAGAGAGTGACAGAGAGAGAGGCAGGGAGAGAAAGAGAGAGAGAGAGAATGAGAGGGAAGAGAGAGAGTGTGACAGAGACAGAGAGAGAGTGACAGAGAAAGAGAGTGACAGAGAAAGAGAGAGAGAGAGAGAGGGAGGGAGGAAAAAAGAGGGGGAGGAAGAGAGTGATAACAGAAGGCTGACTGTCACCTAATCCAATATTTGACAGGATTACAGAGAACGGCTCCGATCATATTTCTGGGCAAACAATAGCAAGTAGCACAGCCAAGCACAGCTCTCCGTTCAGGGACACGGACACAGAGACAAGGACAACCAAGAGCCTGTGTCAATCAGCTGGCTAGAGTGGCACCCATTGGGCACGCTGAGGTGGGCGGGTAGTTGGATGGGTGGCGAGGGGGTGGTAGTGTAGCGAGGATGAGAGAATGATGAGGACAAGGAGCCCTTGCCAATTTGCCGGCTATCATGGCACCAATTTGCCGGCTAGCATGGCACACAGTGGGCGCTGCAAGGTGGGTGGGCGGGCGGGTGGTTGGCGCGCGGGTTGGGTCGGGTTGGGAGGGGGAGTAGAGTGGACAGGTTAAGACACAGCAGACCAAGGAGAAGAGAGTGATGGTGTGTGACGTGACGTGGCTCTGTGACGGTGTGTGACGTGACGTGGCTCTGTGACGTAGGTGGGTGCGTGGGTGTCAGGCGGGTGAGTGCACAAGGAGCACGAGGAAGGCGTCAGCAGAAGAGTCTGACGAGGAGGGATGGGGTGTGTGTGTGTGTGTGTGTGTGTGTGTGTGTGTGTGTGTGTGTGTGTGTGTGTGTGTGTGTCATGAGGGGAGGGGAGGGGGGTTGTGCAGAGGTTAGGAGTAGAGTCTGGTTAGGGGGATGATGTGTGATATGAGGAGCAGACATAAGAGAGAGAGAGAGAGAGAGAGAGAGAGAGAGAAATAGTAAGAGAGAAAAAGATAGAGAGCATAGAGAGAAAAAGATAGAGAGCACAGAGAGAAAAAGATAGAGAGCAAAAGATAGATAGAGGGGGGATATAGAAATGACAGAGCGGAGCTCCCTTGCTAAAGAGCCTTTGATGCATGATACAGAAATTCTCTCTCTCTCTCTCTCTCTCTCTCTCTCTCTCTCTCCTCTCTCTCTCTCTCTCTCTCTCTCTCTCTCTCTCTCTCTCTCTCTCTCTCTCACACACTCACACACACACACACGGAGAGAAAAACACTCGGCAGAAGAGAAGAGGGAAGAGTGCCACCTATTGGACTCTGAGCATGTTTCCAGAACACAGTGGGACGGGCATGCTGGAAGCACCCCGGTGCAGCTGCTTTATCTATCCGTCAAGATTAGCGCCATTACCCATGCCATTCCTGGAGCTATATTTAAACATACTGTGTGATCACAGTAGGGATCTCATCAATGCTTTTCTCTAGAACAGAGAACTGGGTTATAATAATACTATGAGGTATACAAAACACATTTTATTGTGCGGGAGCGGGACAAATCCTCTCCTTCAAACAAATAAATACACACACACACACACACACACACACACTTAGCATGTTAATGACGCTGACTTTGGCAGTGCGTTCCAAACCCATGCACACTACACACACACACACACTCACTCACCAAGCGTGTTTGCATCTGTGGCAGTATGTTCAAAACACTTACACACACACACCACACATGTTAAAGATGAAATATTTGCCAGTATGTTTCAAATACACACACACGCACACACACACTGACAAAGTTTGTTAAAGATGAAGTCTCTGGCGGTGTGCTGCAAACAAACACACACACACACACACACACACACACACACACACACACACACACACACACACTCAGACGCACGCATGCGCACACGCACCGAGCATGTTGCAATCTTTGGCAGTATGTTCCAAACACAAACACACACACTAAGCATGTTAAAGATGAAGTCTTTGGCGGTGTGCTCCAAACAAAAACAAACACTTACACAAACACACTCACACTCACACACACACACACTCAGACGCACGCACGCGCACGCGCACACGCACCGAGCATGTTGCAATGTTGCCAGTATGTTCCAAACACAAACACACACACACACACACACACTCACCAAGCATGTTAAAGATGAAGTCTTTGGCGGTGTGCACCTCCAGGGCCGTCTGGTCCCCGAACTCGCACTGCTCCAGCTGCACCAGCTCCTGCACCTGGGCCGAGAGCTGCTCCAGCGCTGTACCCGAGCGGAAGTCCACCTCCGAGGCCCGCTTGGCCGGGGCCAGGCCCCGCGGGCCCACAGCGCTCATCAGGGTCTCCATTGGACATAACCTGGAGCGGGAGCAGGTGAAAGAGACGGAAAGAGGGAGGGAGAGAGAGCGTAGGGAGGGGGAGAGAGAGAGAGAGAGAGAGAGAGAGAGAGAGAGTGCAGGGAGGGAGAGAGAGAGAGAGAGAGAGAGAGAGAGAGTGCAGGAAGGGAGAGAGAGAGAGAGTCTGTGTTAGATGGTTGTTAATATTACAATACTGTTGAATTTTGGGGTTTACTTAGAAATAAAAAAACATAAAAAACACAGAAATGAATTTAAACCAAAATGGTTTATAAAACTACATCATATTCTACATGCCTCCATTGTCGTATGGTGCTTCAGTACTGTCTGCATATTGACATAATAAGGTCTACAGTTTAAACATAAGGCCAGGATTTACAGACAAATCTTTATTGCTCAAAGCTTTCTTAAATAATAAATACAGTATTATGTAAAATAATGATCAATGACTACATACTACTCATAAGTAATGCATTAAAAGGCATACCATAAATATGCTAGTACACACCATATCATATAACTCTATCTGAGTATTACACATCTGCCGCACCTGAGGTCTAGGCTAATATAAATGTCCCCATGTAAAGACGCGTGTCACACTTGACTACAGAGCAGGTGCACCAAGTAGGATATAAAACCCCAAAAATATATAAACCAAAAAATGAAAACAATACAAATGGAGTCGATCATTGCCATAAACAAAGCAGAACGCTAACGTGCTATTATGTGATGTGAGAATACAGAAAATGTACCTTGACAATTACGACAGGGGGAGAGGAAAGGTAGGCTCCAATCTCAGTTTAAAGGGTCCATCCCAAACTATTGAAGTGTGTACTGTATCGACTGTGTCACTTTCCGTTAACATTTACCTATATGCTACGTGTATATCGTGCAAATGCCACTGTGGATATTAGCAACTTTGTAACATTATTTTTGTTACGTTACTCGGACATTTATTTACCCACCCTGCCCTCCTTTGCTAGCTATGTAGGTCAACTAGCTTGCAAGATTAACGTAAGTGGCAGCGGCAAGCTAATTAGCTAGCTAAGGCAGCTATCGATTCGGTCAAATGGCAAGTTCAACTCCATCATAAAGTGAAATGGTTCCTGGTCGTAAACTAATTGTGTTATGCCATAAAGCATGGCAGTAGTTGCATTGTATTGCACTTCTCGTGGAGAGCACCTGCTTTTCCTGACACTACCTCGCGCAGGGTCCATGTGTGCAATTCACATTCCCCAGTTTTGGTCAAGCGGCTCAAATTAGCTTGTTCATTTGCTAGCCAGACAGGTGGGATAAATGCAAAGAAAGCTAGCGTGCTAACAAGCTGATACGGCGCAATACTCTTTAAAATCCTCTAAGGAGTCAAGATTATGTTATATTGAACACACCCTTCTGCTGGTCTGAAGTTGTGTCTTATCTTCGGGGGTGTTCGGCTCGATTTGCGCACTGGTATCCGATTTCTCGTCCCGTCATTTCCAACAGGTCCCGGGCGCCCACCTTCCCCCTAACGACACAAACTCCGGAAACACTGTGCCACTGCCTACAGAGAATCTTGGGAACGGTAGTAACGTAGACACAACACTTGAAACTACAACGCGTTGTCTCATATAAAATCCCCACGGACTAATATTGTAGGCTACTCTGCTGTAACTGGGATTTACGAACGTGTCTTGCATTAGACTATACCATTCGTAATCAGATTGCCAGATAGTACAGCTCTTAAATGAAACTGTGTTGTGGAAAAATGATTGAAGGCCTGAATGAACAAAAAAAAAGTCATGGCAAAATTTCTGTAAGCCCCAAGTTTTTTTTTAGTTTTTAGTTTTATGAGTTAGGCTATGCATGGAACAGAGCCCAGGTTGAGGATAACACATAAAATCCCCTTTCATTGCTTATAGTTAATAGGCCTACTGCAATTGTTTTCATTAGAGAATGTGTTTCCCCATTCAGAGCAAAGACATAAAATCATGGCATTCATCCCCACACACTGACTATAAATCGATGGACACCCCCAGTTTCTAAATGGGGGGGGGTGTTGAAGCAGTCTTTCGGGAGACAAACTGTCACCACAGCAGGCTTCTTCTCTTGCACGAGGCCTCTGACAGCATTTAAGATTCTTCCTCTTCTCCACCTCTGCATTTTTCCCTCCTCTTCTTCAGGAGGTGCAGGAGTGTGATCAAAAGACTTTCAATCCACTGCCAGTCTCATCCTCTCTCTCTCTCTCTCTCGCTCTCCCTGGTGTCACCTTGAAATACCTCCCCTTTGAAGCCGTATCAGGGAAGCTGACAGTGCACATAATTGGTGCAGTGAGGGTGAGGGGGGAACAGGCAAAAGAAGAGCAGGGGCAGAGAGGCGAGAGAGAGAGAGAGAGAGAGAGAGAGAGAGAGAGAGAGAGAAAGAGAGAGGAGTGTGTGTGTGTGTGTGTGCTGAAGCTCCTGTGAACCAGCAGCCCTCTTTCAACTATCAGCAGATTCAACACACAGTGGCGCCGGTCAGTCAAGGCTTGCACGAAGATCTGAGAGAACGGTAGAGAGAAAGTTTACAACACATAGGGTCAAGAGATTCAAATGATATAAAAGCACATATGGAATTATCACACCAGAAACTTGAATGAGGTAAATGATAACCAACTCGCCATTCAACAATAACACCTGAATTCACCACGCCATTCAACAATAACACCTGAATTCATGGAGGTACAGTAGGTAGCCTAGGCCTAATGGTGAGGCTCATTCTACAGATCTCCATCTTGCTCAAGGACTTCCAGCCCTTTGCGCTCCTCACCAAATTATCTATAGTGTTGGAAACATTTCCCCAATTGTGAGAACTCTTCACCAAGTGAGTGAGTTTGGAGAAACCAGGCTGATGCTAAACGTGAGACTGTCACAATAAAGTGTTGCCCTGAAGCACTGACATAAAACATAACTGCTTAGATGATTGCCATTCAAAGTCTCCTGTGGTCAGCATGTTTCCTGCAGTAAGTGGCAGCTTTTAGTATAGCTGCATGATATGGCTAATATAGCCTTGAGTGAAGCAGTGGCAGTCATTTGGTATTTGGCATACAGAAGGGGCACCCACACAGTCTTTAAAATTGTTTTTAAAATGTTTCAACATTTGTCAAAGACCCATCAAAATGGGCCAGGGTTGACAATGGCAACAGTGATAAACACATCATTACATTCAAGGACTGTCTCTCGCAAAAAGTCTGATTTTTGTTCTCCATAATGCATCATATCAAGTCTGCATTTTGTGGAAAGCCAGAAAGCAGAGCTTGTGTAAGGCTCACGTGGAGGCAAGACATATTCATTTGTGACCCACACAAATTGGGAGCACCACTCTAAAAGCCACCAACTAAATGCACACAATGCCTCTATTGGCGCTCATTTTAGATCCTCCTCCAGTTAGATTCATGCCACAAGCATAAATCAATAAGGCCCAGGCATTCACGCTAAACAGGGTGAGGAGAAACAATGGTAATTAAGGAATTGCAAGGTACAAGGGAAAAATAATAAACCACAAAAAAGCACTATATTCCATGCTAAATTGAAAAGAAAGGACAGGGAAAATGACTTGAAACTGAATTCATCAGAGACATTATTACACATTTCTCTCGTGTGCTTGAAAGACAAGTTTTACAACTTTCCACTGCGGTGACTGACAGACCGGCAGCCCAGAAACACACAAAAGCTCAAGGCCAGCAGGCTACTTACATCTGTCATTGACCTGAAGTGCATGGTAAAAACCGAACACAAGCCAGCCAACACTAAGAGTAACCATAAGGTTATAAACAGTGCACTCCGGTGCAGCATTGGTTTTGCTTGTTGCCACATGCTAACATCAATAGATACGTCTGCATGTTCAGGAGACTGCTGAGTGGAAGAGACATAGGCTTTGTCTCATGGCGAGTAGTGTGCCTTCATGTATTGTTGCCAGAGGTCTCTGTGGCAAACAGTGAAGAAGCAAAAACAACTGCCAAGTAAAACTGGCGTTCTACTGAATAAGATTAAAATTGAGTGTTAAAAAAGAACCAGAAACACAAGAAATTCAATTCCAACAACAAGCAATGCACTTCTTGCTGTGGGTAGTCTGTGGTACATGTGGGCTCTAATTTGATTATACGGTGGGATTAAGATGGTCATTCATTTGTGATTGTGACACCTACATTGCTTGTCAAAAGTCACTGAACATGTTCCTAGACCTCTGCTTTTTGCCTATGTGAAAAGTCTACATTCTTGTGTTTTTCTTCAACAGCAGAAATACTCTGGCTCTTTGATACTGGAATATGATAATTTTGGAAGTCTTTTTTTGTTAGGGGGGGGGGGGGTCTTCTTGTTTTAAGGCATGATGGTGGTGCATCGCTAACGAGTGCTAAAGCATGAAATACCCAAGGGCATGGAGGCAGGCATCAGGGAACTGTTTGATTGCCAAACGCTGATTTAGCAAAGATGCCCACCGCTACTACCTTCCCTTAATGAGGATTTTACGAGTCGTCATGATCACAGCTCGTCAGCGTATACGTGCCGCTGTCAAATAGGATTCCTCCTCTTCTTCTTCTTCTTCCAAGCCACTCGCTTCTATGAACGCTGCCCTTGCAAATTGACCCTGAAGATTTATAAAGCCATTTTCAAAGCTTCCTCGCCACTGCCTACAGTCAAAAGAGCTGAGGAATTAGCGCTTCAATGGATTTTCACTTTCAATTTGAATGCAGATAGGTCTGAACATGGCTCGGGCTAAAAGGGAGGGTGACTCTGATGAACTCTTGTGTCTGTAGACTCGGAGGATAAGACCCTGAGGGTTATGTGAGACTGGCAAACACTGACCCAGCAAGCCATTCAGAAATTATTCTGACGCTACCGAGCTAAGCACTAAGCACTAATATACGAAGGTCAAAGCTGACAATTGTCTCTCCACACTCCACTTTGCATCAAAAAAAGCTTTATTCTTCGGTACACACTGAAAGGGGAAAAACACAATAGTTTGAACATATATACACACATGGTCGAATCAAAAAAAAAAAAATATATATATATATTGTTGGGCAGTACACAAGAAACAGCAATTTCCATGGTGATAGGTGTGTGTGTGTGTGTGTGGAGGGGGGGAGGGGTGATAGAAAGTAGAAGAGTCAAAGAAGGGGATAGGAGGGGTATGTGATCCTGAGGTCTTATCTTCGTCCCACAGACACGTCTGAAACGGAGGTTTGTGATAAGACACACATTACAACATTTTGTCTCTCTTTTTCTCTCTCCCCCCTGAGCCTACCAGATGACACATCTCCACCGCTCTTGTCTAGGCAGTCAGGCATGGCAGACACAGGTGGCATAAAACCTTCAGTACGGGTCAACTTCAACAGAATACAATACGCCAGATTAACATAAGCAGTGCAGGTCTCTCTGGATACTAGGGAATTCTGGGTAACTGTAACTCAGATGCCACAAAAAAAAAGAGTCTGTGACAGTGAGTGGCCAGCGAAGACTGTGCAAAAGCCATCCAGATACTCTGCTATTATACCCATAATTCATAGATGTGAGGTCCACCATTATCATTAACATTTCATGTCAAGCTATGGATTTCATGTTAAATCACACTGAGGAATTTAAGTGCAAGGCTACCAATTGAGTGAGAGAGAGGTCAAAGTTCAGAGTTTAAAGGATCATTGCAGCCCAGCCAGCAATGAGCAGTGTGCCCCCGATTGGTGCCACCTTGCTGAGGCCAGGGTCACCAGTAATCGCTTGATGGTACAAGGATCCGCAGAAGCACCCCATGCCAGCCAGTAGTATGGTGCCAGCCTGCAGTGAGAAAAGAAAACAATGTTTTTATTGTTGATGTTATTATCATTACCGCATTATTAACGGTAGTAATGCCATACCACTAAGATGTCCGTAAATGTACCTCTCACACTCACAATAGGATCAATACAAACAGTATGGAGGGAATTTATCTTGAATAATGGGTCATTGCGTGTCAAAATCAGACAAAATCCAGGAAAATGGTTGCTGTACCTTATCAGATTTTGCTCAAAGTTTGTCTTCATAATGTTTAGGTCCCACAACAAAGACATGTTAAAGATTTTTGTTCAATTCCAATGTTTTCATATTTTCTCTGCCCTTGGATTTTTACACTCTAAAAATGCTGTATCTTGGGAGCCAAGTCTGAACATCTTAAAAAGTGTTATTACTAGTCTTCTCAAACTTTGTAGGAAGGAAGACAAACATATCAAACATGTCAAACATATTTAAGGACTGAACCATCAAAAGTTTTTTACTGCATGCATTGATTTTATAAGGCCCTAGATTGAGAACAAAGTGGAAGAATGAGTTGTATTGAGAGTATTGTAAACTAATATTTCTTTGTACCCACATGGCACTAAGCAGTATTTTGTCTGCAAATACAATACTTAATTTCCCTTGTTTAATCCTTAAAATCTTTGTGCGCATTATATGTGGAACTGAAATATTGGCAACAAGTTTATAATACACTTCATTTCATTCTTCTTGCACTTCCAAAAGGGCCATAATGATTCCCCTTTAATGATTCAGTCATACTGAGAACATGTTCGTTATCCATCCTACAAAGTTTGGGCTGGCTATGAGTAATACTTTTACTATATATTAATGCCCACATTATCCGCTTCTCAGATAATGTGTTTTTCAGACTTATCAAACTGAAGTAATATCAAGGGCTGAAAAAAAAGACCGGATTGGACAACTATTTTACAGGCCTTGCTTTTAGGACATAGGCTATTCATGATATGATATTGCTTTTACCTTACACATGCCAGTTATGTATCCACCAGCTGCCTGCCTGCAGCCTACTTCCAGAACTCCAAAGCTGCTTGCTGCCAGATTCAGTGTAGTTCAGTGTATCAACAACACTCAATAACAGTTTATGTGATGTGTTAATCAATTAACTCAGTTAATCAGTTAAACAATTTCACAACAGCTAGTTCTGGAGTAGGCCATTCAACTAGCCCGCTTGCTTACGACGAGACTCAGGCTGCGCAGTCGGCACCCGCTTCCTTATTTTGGTTTTGGGTTGCCAAGTTTTAGCCTATGACAAAACGGTTGAAATTGAAACTGAAAGTGATCGTGTATGTGTAGGGTGTATTTCATACACAATCTGGTAACCTGAATGGATCAATGATTTTAAAATGAAGTTTGATGGCCATGCAAATTACGGGAGTTTTCTGGGAGAAATAACAAAACGGGAGGGTGCTGGGAGATGACCATGAAATACAGGAGAAACCCGGGAAAAACGGTGTTTGTGTTGAACCACATTGTGAAAGGAAACATTAAGACACCCCTGTGCATTGGCAGGAGATCCTTAAAGGAACACATCGACTTTTTGGGAAATTTAACTTATTTGCGCTCCAAAATGAGATAAGAGGATACATATCCTTCTCTTTCTCTTTGCGTGCAATACCCCAGTCTGACACCATTGGCATAGCTAAGCATAATTCACTGAAAGTGGGTTAGACCAGTTAGCCTCTACCTAGCCTAGCAAAAAGTTGGTGTGCTCCTTTAAATCAGGGGTTCCCAACCTTTTCTGGCAGGTGACCCTATTTTGATGTCACAAAATGTTGCCGACCCCAACCATTCACACAACATCTCTGTTGCAACACCTAGTCGATAGTGGTACAAATGTCTTAGCAAGCTAATCTGGTTGTTTTGCTACTTTGTTTGGAATGTTGATCAAACATGATTATGTCAATCAAACATCTTATGTGGGCTGTCTGATTGAAATGAAGGATCCGATTAGTTACTTAACTTGGATATTTTTCACTTGGATTTTTTATATATATTTTTTTTAATGTATATATATTTTAATGTAATGTACTGGACTGGTCAATTGTAAGATACTCAATATCTCAGGTGACCCCAGACCCAACATGTGGTCCCGACCCCAAGGTTGTTGGGAAACAATGCTTTAAGTGCGTACTCACACTGGGCACTGTTCTACCGTGCCGGAGTATGGCTCTCTCCCATTCTTGGTCCGCACTCACACTGCATATTATCAAACTGTACCCAGGCACTCTAGAGCTGCTGTGCTCTAGAATCTTTGTAGGCGCGCGTGATCATAAGCCCAACCGTACCGTGCCCGAGTCCACCTCCTAAAGCGGACCCGGGTATGGTACGGAGCGATCACACTGGTCAAATGAACAGGACTTTGGGGTTCTAACGTACTCTGGTATGGTACAGATGGCATAGTGTGAGTACGCTCTAAATGTTTCTGTGACATAGTCAGGAGTTTACCAGTGCAGGCTTCCGGCAGCGGGCTGCACCTACGAGCGCCAGGCTGTGGTAGAAATGATACTTGTTTGCTGTCTCATACAACTGTGGACAAAGCAGATGGAAAAGAAGTTGATAGGATCAAAATTATATTGGTACCCACAGACATGGTGTGGGAAATATGTGCAATTATATTTGAATAAAAATGTAATGTAATGTTTCCAAGTAGGCCTATAGGGGAATAACACAGTGGATCTCATTATTGGGCGATAGCAATTAAGTAGGCTACACAAGGACAGACAGCAGTGTTGTTACCTCTTTCAAGTAATCCTCTCTGTCACTCCGTCTGAAGCCTAAATAGCCAAAACAAAGGGAAGGTTAATGGTTATAGAACACAGTTCAGTTCCGCCCCCTTTTTTCAATTATGTCACCGTTCCTGTCAGTGTCACTGTGCTTCTAGCAGATACCCGTTAACAGGGTCCGTCGCTATAGCCCATCATATGAATTCTGGTTAACTAACCACACAATTCGTTTCAGCCTCACTTCACTTCAAAAACGCTTTTGCTAAACTGCTGTCATTAAGTAACATAGGTTAGCTAGTTTGTAATCGTGCCCGCTGTCACTGCACGCATTACTCACGTGCAGAACGTCAAACAGCCAGCCTATACTCCTGATTCGGAGCACGCAGTCATGCAACACATAACAACACAATAAACCTTTCCTACCGTGTGCTCCATAAGCCCCAGCGGCCACGGCAAGCGCCCCAGAAACGCCAGCTAATCTCGTAACAACTTGGGACGCAGTCATTGTAGCGAGCAAGTTCAACAGCGAAGGATACAGGAAACTGTGGTTAATGTGTATCCAATCCGAGCGCAGTATATCCGCTTATGGCTCACAAGGAAGTGGTACAGGAGCCAAAATGGCCACGGTGCAAGAGCAGTTTCCAAACGGAGATTGCATGACTTTTGACTGCCATCAAGAGCAGACATTAGTGTGAGTTGCCAATATGTATTTATTTTGCTATATTAAAATGTTGCCGTAACGTTACCCTGCATATTTATTTATTATATGAATAGGCAGTTTAATGTTATGTGACGCTTTTACTGAGAAATGTTGCAACTGAGGTAGCCTATTTCGTTCATCAACATTTCAGGCCTGCTATAGGCCAAACATAAGCCTCGCATAGGCTATAGTCACTATTATTATTCTTAATAATAATAATAAAAAGCCTTTTGAAAGAAAAACATATAATAATTGAAAAAAAAAAAAAAAAAAAAAACATTTGAAAAACATGGCACTCTTAGGGCTAGGCCTATACATTATTCATTAACCTTCCAAATTAGGCCCTATTGCAAAAAGACCACATTAATTATTAATATTACGGCATTTCCCCCGCAGAAAGTTATTAAAACTAACTCTTGGGTTTATGTGGATTACAACGCACCTCATTACCATCAAATGCCGACTGGCAGCTTTAGGGAAGCAGCAGGCCTGATCCGCATTCACATGCGTTTCAGTAAGAAATAGAGAGAGATTAGACTATTATTAGTAGCCTAGTAGTAGCAGGTCTGACTGGTAGGCTATGCGTCTTCTCGTCCTCAACTATTCCCTCCTAACAATCTCAGACATTTAGTTATTCCAGAGAGAGGCGCTATTTCGCCATCTCGTTATTCTTTTTCATTGGATTCGACATAGGAGAGGGGGCTCCTCAAACATGTCTATTGCAGAAAATTGAAATGAGAAATAAGCATTAATCCGAGAGGTTATTTAAAAAAAAAAAAAAATGTAAAAATCCTGTCCTTCGGTGAAATGAGACATGTTTCAATCCCTTTTTGTAATTAACACATTTTTAATTACTCCCTAATTAAAAATATGCCTCCTGGCTTGCCAAACACATCTGGCCAAAAATCTCTCCCTAGTGGAAATCCAGTATTGACACATCTTTCAAGCACCGAAACAAATTTCACTTCTAATGTATATAGGCTATCATGCACTTGTGCATGCACAAACATTCTCTCACCCTCTGTATGAGAGAATATGTGTGTGCGCGTGTATCGTCACACATTATGTGTGTGTGTGCATGTATGTCCGTGTGTCTTGTGTGGTTTGAGGCATAAGGGAAAGAATATTTCAGTTTACTGCAATACTCCTTTGTCAAAACAGAAAGGATAGTCTTCTTCCTCTGTAGGCTACAAATGCGCAGACATTGTAAAATGTCAAAAAATCATACTTGTAACGGAGTGAAGCACTCTCATTTGATCGATTCAGGTTTATCTACCTCTGAACACAGCAGCAGGATGGGGCTTCTGTTGCTATGAGGCACTTGGCAACCATTGACAAATCCACAAGAACACAAAGCCATTCCAATTACATGGAGTTCCCCACTTATTTTGGGGGAGACCTCTGCAACAGTGTACCTATACCCGCCCAGTGCGATAAAACCTGTATTGGTGGTGCTGACCATCACACGGCTGGCATTCATGGATGTTTGTGAGGGATTCTCCACAGCACGCACACACGCACACACGCACACACACACACACGCACACACACACACTATCACACACACATAAACACATACACACACACACAAACACATACACACTCATACACACGCAGACACACACACATACATTATCACACACACACACTCATACATTATCACACACACACAGACACACACAAATACACACATACACACACACACACACAGGGCCCCCGCACAAAGCATACAGCCTGAACTCCTTAGACTCTAGACTCTGCCATCACCATCAAAAAAAATGTCCCCAGCACTCCCCAGTTGCCCCCCTTGCCCATCCCTGCCTTCGTGGCATAGGGGCCATGCCAATGATCTGATGCCCCTTCCAAACTGGAGCTACACTGGCGATACCCTATAGACCCTTTCAAGAGAGTTCCATTATCAGCATCATAGTTGGCCCCACAAGACTTCCTTTTTAACATTCCATATGTTATCTTAATGCAGAGGAAGTAGATTGGGGCCCAAATAGAACGTTCAAGCATTGTTTTTGTTTACCTTGTTGAAAGGGTCCATAGAATGCATTTGGTGAGTTTGTGGATCCTGCCGCGTGCTATTTCTATAGCCGTGAGAAGCCATGCTATGGGTTTTGATATTCATGAGATTTGGTAGAAAAGTGTATGCGCATTAAATAAAATGTTGAAGCTAATCCAAATCACTAATCTGTTTCACGTTCACGAAAGGCCTTGGCCTTGGTGGAGATCTGCACTCTATAAGTGCCCTTATAGTTTATAGTGCGCACCAATGTATGTGGAGGTGTGAGTGTGACATTCTTTGTAATGACGTCATTAAACCCCCAACACACACACACACACACACTCACTAAAACAATCCTCACTAAACCACTGCTACTGCCACCACTTTGTTTGTTTCCAGTTCACCAGAGCCAGGGCTGTGCGTTTGGTTTCTCTTTACAGTGTACTCACGGAATGGGGAGCTAGCGGATCATGAGGAGATATTCGCTGAATGTGACACAAAGTGTTATGGGTTAGAACTCACCTTTAATTGCCCCCTTTACCTTTAATGTTATACATTACAGGGCTCAAAATGACCCTGAAAGAGAGTCTGATCGGAAGCATAACTAGATTGGCTTTTAGTCAAAACCCTGGTGTAGACCGTAGCCTATATTTAAATCTCTTGAACTGCAACAGTGTAGCAATGCAGAGAGCACTCTGCACATGCAGCCTTCGCACTCGATGGCACCGTGTCACTCTGCAACCCCCTTTAGGAAGCGAGCTCATGCGCTTCACACACACAACATTGTCAGAGGAATCCTCACCCTCACTGCACCGACCCTATCCTTCCCCATCCCATCACAGAGTTCCCCACACATACTAGGTTCATCTCTGGGGTACCCACATACACTCTTAAAGCGAATGTGTTGTCCCTATCTGGACACAGAGATGTGTTAAAAAAAAAAACAATGCAAGTTGTGTTATTTTCAACACATATTGTGTAACAAATAAACAAAGTAAACAACCCAAACTGTGTTGTCCCTCTCTGGACCCAGAGATGTGTTAAAAACACAAGTTGTGTTGTTTTCAACACATATTGTGTAACAAATAAACAAAGTAAACAACCCAAACTGTGTTGTCCCTCTCTGGACCCAGAGATGTGTTAAAAACACAAGTTGTGTTGTTTTCAACACATATTGTGTAACAAATAAACAAAGTAAACAACCCAAACTGTGTTGTCCCTCTCTGGACCCAGAGATGTGTTAAAAACACAAGTTGTGTTGTTTTCAACACATTCGTTTTAAGAGTGTATGATACACCACCTGGGCTCAAACCTAGCGGTACCTTGACCCCAACGCTACCCCAACGTCAGAGTTCCTACTCCTGCAATGTCACTCTGTGTGAATCTTGATGCCCCCCCCCCCCCCCCCCCCCCCCCCCACCTCATGGACTCACAAACCTAGATGTGCATTCCCGCTAACTTTGTTACAGGTAGCTTTGTTAGCTGTCCCGCTAACTTTGTTACAGGTAGCTTTGTTAGCTGTCCCGCTAACTTTGTTACAGGTAGCTTTGTTTAGCTGTCCCGCTGTGAAATTATGAAGTGTGTCAGGGCTCGCTTGCACCCTTGCTGTGCCCTTTCCGTAAGTAGGCATCTATGCAGACTTTACTCAAAGGAATTGCCTACAATTCATAGCGTAGTCTGTTAAGTCTTTGAGGGTTCAGGGCTTAGACCTTTGGGGGGGGGGATTCACCCTCTTTCTCAAGTGACGGCACTCTTGTGATACACACTTGACAGTCATGTGCTGGTGTTTTGCTTAACGTTTTGGCAATGTTCTTGAAAGCTAATTACTTTACATGAGCGGTTGCCTCTTCCTTTCACTGAGGGGAAGACACACTCTGACACAAGTCAGATGCTGTGTGTGTTTGACACTACTATTCATCAGCGCAAAACAAATACACAGAAATGACACCCACCTCAGGGCACTAATTTGAATCCACAGTGCACACTATGTATGCAAGGCCACCATGTGGAAACCTTGCAGTGAGAACAGGCGCTGATAGCAATATTTGCTAATTTATTGACACATCACAGGGCACAATGAATCAGAGATAAGTTGAGTCATTTATTGTTTTTTATTTTAACATCTTGAACATTACAGAGGTTGAATTACGTAAAATGAGAGTTTGAAATCATCTACTATGATTTTTAGAAGTTTCATGTAAATGGTTTGACTTTAAAGGAATTAATTAATTAACCTATTAATCTGTACACTCACCTGTGTTTGCATGTAGCATGGTGCTGTGTGGTATTAAATTAGCTAAATTATTTTGCTCAGTAATTAAATTAGCATTAGTTCATGCGGGGTAATATTGATGCATTATATTATATTATCAATGTGGTGTCAACAGTCCCTTAAAGGAGTACCATCACACTGGTGTGACGGGAATGTTGAGAAATTAACGTTCTAAAGAATATCTGGGTTCATTGAATTCAACATAGAATTTTAGAACCTTCAATTGTTGCGGAACTTAGAACGTTCAAAAACCTACACCTTTAAGGGTTAATGCATGTCATGTCATATTATAGCACTAGAAGAGGGGTCACTTGCGCTTCAGCCTGGTTGGTGCTCACGGAACAGGACGCAGAAGTCAAAAGAGGAGACCCAAGGTCTAGCTAGAATCAAGGAGTCGGACTCTGAAGAAGACGCATGGGCGTCAAAACATTAGTTGGTTTGCACTAAGCTAATAAAAATCACTTAAAGCTAAAGCTAGCTATATAGACCTTGGGTCTCCTCTTTCATATACTGTAGCCCCTTGTGTTGCTGGTCACATTACCTGGTATGAGTCCCTTGAGATGCTGATGCGCAAAGAGCTCTGTGAGTAGTAGATACAAGACAAAAGTTGATAAGGGGGTTTGGATTGGAGTGAAATTGAATAAAGATGCAATTTAATGTCACTCAAGCTGCTACGGAGTGTAGTGTCAGCAAGGATGGAGAGAGCGAGAGATGGAGAGAGAGAGATATATCTGTAATTGTGTGTGTGATAGAGGGACATTTATTGTGTTCAGATCTGTGTGTGTGTTTATTTTGAAGCCATTCCCATAATTCCACACTGGTGTTCCCTGCTCAGCAGCCCCTTTGCTCCAACCTGCATGGCAGCATTCCCATAATTCCACACTGGTGTTCCCTGCTCAGCAGCCCCTTTGCTCCAACCTGCATGGCAGCATTCCCATAATTCCACACTGGTGTTCCCTGCTCAGCAGCCCCTTTGCTCCAACCTGCATGGCAGCATGTTTGACACTCCCCACTCAATAATACATCATAGCCCCCCGGCGGCAGCCAAAGTAGCAATGTTAAGGCACCCACTCCTCAGTTGGACTCTGAATAATGAAAGGCTTGCGTGAGGCGAGGTAGGACACCCATCACAGCTATCATAAGAGGGGGGCACCCTTTTGAAGACACTCTTTCTGGAGTTCAAATGTACCTCTGGTGTTTTACTGGAGGTAAAAAAAAAAACAACTGAAAAAAATAATTTAGCAGAGACTTGCTGGAGTCGTTCGAAGAACCTATACAACTTTTGATGATGAGAGGGGACCAGTCGTGCTGTGGCTTTTTGCCATTCTTGAA
>NC_055974.1:24396546-24416546 GCF_018492685.1 Alosa sapidissima
ATCTCCCCTGTGGTTTTACACATACACACTGAAAAACTGGCACGTTTGCTTAGCAAGCTCTCTGGCAAGAGAAAAGGGGCAACCAGCAACCATGAGAATGAGAAAAAATGCCACAGATTTGTTGCACCCCAAATCCACCCTCCAAACCAAACAGCTGCTGAAGTCTTGACTGCATAAGTCTTAGGTGGCATAAACTAGGGGATATACATTATTATTTATTTATAAACTAAGGTTAACATAAACTAGGGATATACATTAATGTTTATTTATAAACTAAGGTAAACATAAACTAGGGATATACATTAATGTTTATTTATAAAATAAGGTTAACATAAACTAGGAGATATACTTTATTTATTTATTTATTTATTTATTTATTTATTTAAACTAGTTAACATAAACAAGGGGATATACATTATTGTATTACATGTGGTACCATATTAGTGTAGTGAGAGATAACACTAATAGTAATGTCTAAGGCATCATTCGTCAGATTAACCAAAAAGGACAGCTAAGTATGATAAGATAGATATACAAAATACTCTTTTCAACAGTGCGATAAATATTCATCATAATTGTATTGCTATCTTTTATGTTAATGTTGATTGATTAATCCTGGTTTTTTGCGCCCTTCTGTTTATGAATCAAGAGGGGCCAAGGGATGAAAGGGGAACAGGGGCAGAGAATTAAATATATAAATCAGAAATAATGGCTTCAGTTGGCATGCTGTGTCAGAGGCGGAGAAGCCGCCTAATAACCTGTGAAATTGCCCTATTTACAATTTAAAGCCAAGGCGCATGTACACTAGCACTTGTGCACGCTCACACACACGCGCGCTCCCTCTCTCTCTCTCTTTCTGTCTCTCTTTCTGTCTCTCTCTCTCTCTCTTTCTGTCTCTCTTTCTGTCTCTCTCTCTCTCTCTCTTCCTTTCCCTTCTTCTTCTCTCTCTCTTTTCCCCTCTCTCTCTTCTTCTTCTTCTCTCTCTCTTCCCCTCTCTCTCTCTCTTCCTCTCTCCCTTCCTCTTCATTTCTCTCTTGCTCTCTCTCTCTTCCTCTCTCTTCCTCCCTCTCTCTCTGTTGTGTCTGTTTTTTTGGGAGGGTGGGGGTGGGGGGTGGAGGGAGGTTTTTATTATGGGTTGATTTCAATGTTACCTGGTTTCCTTTTTGACTTGTCAATAAAGGAACCTTAAAAGGCAAAGTCTCTCTTCCTCTCTCTCATGTGAGTGTCTCTCATCATACAGCATACTGTCTGTCTTGTTTATCTCTGTC
The DNA here is from genome assembly GCF_018492685.1 of Alosa sapidissima. Lineage (NCBI taxonomy): Eukaryota > Metazoa > Chordata > Actinopteri > Clupeiformes > Clupeidae > Alosa > Alosa sapidissima. The sequence goes on from NC_055974.1 coordinate 24,397,815, forward strand.
TCTCTCACATGCTCACACTCTCCATCTCTGGCTGGCTCTCTTCCAAACTGTTCTTCAATCTCTCTCTCTCTCTCTCCCTCTCCCTCTTTAAAGAATGCCAGAACACGCGCACACACACACACACACACACACACGCACGCACACACACAAACAAACGACACACTTAAAAAAGATGAAATGAGAAAATGCAGGGATCTAAATGCACACTTATTTGGGGCTTTGGGAAGTGATGAAAATTGGGTGTAATGTGATTCTTGTGCAGTCCGCTCTATCTCACCGCTAATTTAATGGAACTGGGGATTAAGAGAGTGAGAGATGGAGAGATAGGCTAGAGGGAGAAGGAGAGGAAAAATGTGCCAATCCAAGTGATTAGGGCTTGTCAATCCGTGAGTCGATCCGTAAAACCCTGATCTACAGTTTGGCTTTTAAGCTCGCAACTGTTACCCCCCTCTGTGTGTGCATATCTCTCTCTCTCTCTCTTTCTCTCTCTCTCTCTTTCTCTCTCTCTTTCCACTCCTCCTTCTCAGCAGTGCTATTGAGAGAGCACCCCCCTCATGGAAATATCAAACAAGCCCATTCTCCACAGCCCTGATTTCCTCCCCGACCTTCGTGACATGAATAAAACATCAGCGTCAAGCTAGCATCACAGTGGTGCCACACACACACACGTACACACACGCTGGGGCACATCCTCACACACAGTCACATACACACATTCATTTCCTGGGGCTCGTCTACAAGCATCTTCACACACACACACACACACACACACACACACACACAATGCAACACATCTACATGCATTTTCACACCAACACAAAGACATTAAAAAAAAAAAAAAAAGACATATGCGTGGATAATACACTTCAATCCTCTCCATCTTCGCACACTTTATACAGACTTAAAAAAAAACACACACACACATACTGATACTGGAGGAATGCAGTGGGACCCGTGGACTTGGAGTACATAGAATGTGTTGACATTCTCATCTGCGGTCGCTCACTCAATCGATCCAATCAACCAACCAAGGCAGCTGCTGTTCTATATTCTATATATTTCAACTAGGGATATGTGGGGGAAGGCTGAGGATGTGTGAGTGTGTGTGTGTGGTGTGTGTGTGTGTAATGGTTGGGGAACTGCTTGTGTGTTGTGAGTCTGTCTGTCTGTGCATGCAGTGTAGTGTGTGACTGTCAAAGAGCTGTGTGTGTGCGCGTGTGTGTGGGCATGAACGTGTGTGTGTGTGGGAATGTATGTGTGTGTGTGTGTGTGTGTGTGTGTGTGTGTGTGTGATTAGTCCCTGGCGGGTAGTGAGGGTCGCTGAGCTTCTCGCATGGCACCACTCGATTGGTCACGATTAGCATCCGATGCCACAAGAGAGTGGGCGGGTGGGCACTGGGTAGTGCCATGCGGTGCCCCTCTGTGCCATCTCCCATTAGCAACGGTAACTAATCTGTCTTCAGATGGGGAGGGCTGAAAAGGGTCAGGGGCAACGAGGGTTGGGGGGTGGGGGGCACTTTGCCATCTCTCATTTTCACACAGAGCCTTGGGGCATGGGACAGGTGGCTTGGGCGCACGCTAGTGGCCATGCAACTCGAGCACTGGCATGGCGACAGGCTGGCAAACAGAACTGTGCAGCATGCCTTTAAGGACAAAGACAATGGAACACTCTCAAGCATGTTGCTATGGCAATGTATGACTATGGAACTCTGGGCTAAGTATTGCGTAGCGTCTGTGGGAGGGGAAAAGAGAGTTGGATAGGTCTCAGTTACATATTTTGTTCCCCTCTCTCTATATATATTCCCTTTGTGGATATTTCCTTTGTGATTGAGTCATACAATTATTGTTGTCAACAGAGATATTGTTAGACACTGCCAGAGTGACCATTAGCTGCTACAGGGGCGATTCTAGACCTAGAGCTTTGCTGGGGCACAGGCCCCCAACATTAAAAAAAGTTTTATTAAAAATAGTTTTACGTCTAGCCCCCATCATGTCCTCATCCGTTTCTTGCCTGTCTCTCTCCTCCTCCTCCTCCTCCTCCTGCCTGGTACTGGACTGCCCAGCCTGTGCTCTTTCTCCCCTCTCTTCTCCCTCTCTTCGACCTTCTTCTCCTCCTCCTCCAGCACTCTCTCCCTCAATTGTTGTAGTAGCTACTATCCAGCAACATCCAAACACATAGGCATAAGTAGGCCTATACTCACTGCATAAATTTAATAGGCTTTCCTACTAACACAAGGGAAGCTTATTTTTAGTCAAAATTGAGATATACTTCCCTCTCAGGCAAGGGTCCTATAGACATCCTGGCAACACTGCAGTTCTTTGTAGCTTAAATAGCCTACTAAAGCCTTCATACTGACTTTTGTTGATAATTTGCAAATGTAGCCTATAATAATCTACACAGATGGCTACTCTGATTCTGTGTATATTCTTATAGGCTACATTTGCAAATGCAGCAAACTTATTTAAGTTTGCATTTAAACCATTGATCAAATCACAGCACTGGTTATTACCAGCATAAATGTTAATGTTACAGTTAATGTGGGCAAAATGATCACACCTCCCTCATCCTCCTCACTGTTCCTCTCCCTCTGCCTCTGTTCAGGAAGAATTTTCTGATGTCCATCTCTGAATAGTTTATCAGAAGGCTATGTTTAGTTTTACAGTAGGACAGCTTCACAAACAGTAGGCTATAGGCTACTTTTACAGGACTCTCTCTACAGTATACGTATAAATCCTTATCAATTGTCCGCATGTGTGCATGCAGCCTACGCATGGTGTGAGTGTGTGTGTGAGGGAGAGAGCACAAGCTGGTAAACTGTTGCTAAATTTAGGCTACAATGACGTTAAGCATAGAAAAACAGATGCTAGTTATGTGGGTAACACTCTCTAACAGCGATCAACTTGTCATTTTTTCTGTCAAACAAGTTGTGAATTTGTTGTAACATTAAACAGGGGACGACTTACTCTATGCTCAAAGTGATGTACCGAGCTCCAGCGGATTCCACAGTGTATGTGTGTGCAGTACAACGAAACACTGGGAAGAATCATGTGAACGATTTTCATTGGTTGTTGCGTTCAATCTTAGCCAGCTACAGAGGTGCTATTTCCTGATTGGCTATTATGGTTCTTTAATCCTTGTTTTTTTTATTCTTAATTCTTTTTTTATTTGTTTTTTTATTGGCTGGTAAGTGACAGGCTCGAGCCATGATTAAAACGGAGATGCGCTCATGAATGCCGTTTCCAGCGAGAGCTGCGCTAGAATTGGATGTGCAGGGTGTGGGGAGCTATGGGAGTGGATGTGCACACTGGGGTGCTATAGGAGAGGATGTGCAGGGTGTGGGGAGCTATGGGAGTGGATGTGCACACTGGGGTGCTATAGGAGTGGATGTGCAGGGTGTGGGGAGCTATGGGAGAGGATGTGCACACTGGGGAGCTATGGGAGTGGATGTGCAGGGTGTGGGGAGCTATGGGAGAGGATGTGCAGGGTGTGGGGAGCTATGGGAGTGGATGTGCAGGGTGTGGGGAGCTATGGGAGTGGATGTGCAGGGTGTGGGGAGCTATGGGAGTGGATGTGCACACTGGGGTGCTATAGGAGTGGATGTGCAGGGTGTGGGGAGCTATGGGAGAGGATGTGCAGGGTGTGGGGAGCTATGGGAGTGGATGTGCACACTGGGGTGCTATAGGAGTGGATGTGCACACTGGGGAGCTATATGAGTGGATGTGCACACTGGGGAGCTATGGGAGTGGATGTGCAGGGTGTGGGGAGCTATAGGAGTGGATGTGCAGGGTGTGGGGAGCTATGGGAGAGGATGTGCAGGGCTGTAAAATATGACTCCCTGCCACCCAGCAGAAACCTGTCCCTATGGAGAAGTGACCTGGAGACGCAGTGCTCTCCATCCACCCACTTGTGCGTGTGTGTGTGTGTGTGTGCGTGTATACATGTGTACATATTTGTGGGGGGGGCATACATATATATATATATGGTGTACTGTATTCCTGCGTTGTGGTCTGTGGTGTATGATGAAAAACGACAATAACTGGATGGCTGCCCCAGTTGTACATTACGACCGAAATAGGCATTTCAAAAGACCTCATATATATATATATATATATATATAGGCTCACCCAAAAGCACTCTGCATCTCTCATTCTCACAGCTATGGTACCTCGAAGGCATGTACCTGAATCATGGCTCCTAACTCTAACTACTGTATTCATGCATGGCTCACCAACTCATGTCAGTGAGTGTTATGCCCACTGTGGGGCTGAGTCTCGGTTGGCCCATGGGTATAGAGCACAGAGAAATGATCCAGCATGGCTGCTCAATCCCTGATAGCGGGTCACCTAAAGTACGTTTCTCGGAGACATATTGTATACAGATTATTTGTCATTCTATGTGAATATGAATTGACCTAATGAATAAATTATATGATGTCTTTTCAGCACGCATTGTGCCTTGTTTTGTGTCACCGATATTACATACTATTTACATAGATAGGCTTTTATGGTTTTGTTTGTTTACAGTACATACGCTGTGATAAACGATCACGTTGTGATATTGCGTGACAATTGTAATGATATTCATAAGAGAAAGATGAAAATTTGTTGTGTGTGTGTCTGCATAGAAAGAATTGTGACTGAATGAGAGTGAGGTTGTTATGAATGTGTGTGAGGAAGAGAGAGTAAGTGTGTGTGTGTGTGTGTGTGTGTGTGATGAATTGTGACTGAATGAGAGTGAGCATGCCTGACACACATTCTCCCGAGTCTTTTGCCTTAAGTGTTTTAGACTAAGTTGGTTAGTCTGTCAGGACACTTTAAACAAGTTTTGGTAGGCAGACTGAAATAAGACTTCTGCAGTGTGTGTGTGTGTGTGTGTGTAGAGAGAACTGTGTGACTGAATGAAAACAAGGTTATTATGCATCTGTGTGAGGAAGAGAAAGAGAGACAATAGAGTGTGAATGAGTGAGGATAGGTGGACAGTGAGAGTGAGTGGGGAGAAAGAGGGATAGAGAGAGGAAGATGGAGGGGTAAGGATGGAGAGAGATGGAGGGATAGAGAGGGAGATGGAGGGCTAAGGATGGAGAGAGATGGAGGGATAGAGAGAGATGGAGGGATAGAGAGATGGAGGGGTAAGGATGGAGAGAGATGGAGGGATAGAGAGAGATGGAGGGATAGAGAGGGAGATGGAGGGGTAAGGATGGAGAGAGATGGAGGGATAGAGAGATGGAGGGATAGAGAGGGAGATGGAGGGGTAAGGATAGAGAGAGATGGAGGGATAGAGAGATGGAGGGATAGAGAGGGAGATGGAGGGGTAAGGATAGAGAGAGATGGAGGGATAGAGAGATGGAGGGGTAAGGATGGAAAGAGATGGAGGGATAGAGAGAGAGATGGAGGGGTAAGGATGGAGAGAGATGGAGGGATAGAGAGATGGAGGGGTAAGGATGGAAAGAGATGGAGGGATAGAGAGAGAGATGGAGGGGTAAGGATGGAGAGAGATGGAGGGATAGAGAGGGAGATGGAGGGATGGAGAGAGATGGAGGGATAGAGAGGGAGATGGAGGGATAGAGAGGGAGATGGAGGGATAGAGAGAGATGGAGGGATAGAGAGGGAGATGGAGGGGTAAGGATAGAGAGAGATGGAGGGATAGAGAGATGGAGGGGTAAGGATGGAAAGAGATGGAGGGATAGAGAGAGAGATGGAGGGGTAAGGATGGAGAGAGATGGAGGGATAGAGAGGGAGATGGAGGGATGGAGAGAGATGGAGGGATAGAGAGGGAGATGGAGGGATAGAGAGGGAGATGGAGGGATGGAGAGAGATGGAGGGATAGAGAGGGAGATGGAGGGATAGAGAGGGAGATGGAGGGGTAAGGATGGAGAGAGATGGAGGGATAGAGAGATGGAGGGGTAAGGATGGAGAGAGATGGAGGGATAGAGAGGGAGATGGAGGGATAGAGAGGGAGATGGAGGGATAGAGAGGGAGATGGAGGGGTAAGGATGGAGAGAGATGGAGGGATGGAGAGAGATGGAGGGATAGAGAGGGAGATAAATATGAGGTACACGGGTGTTCAGGTCCCCAGGGATCCACGTGTTTCAGCTGACAGCAGCAGACATGGAGCTCTCAGCTCTTTCTTTCTTTCTTTCTTTCTTTCTTATGTCTCTCTCCCTCTCTCTCTCTGTGTGTGTGTGTGTGTGTGTGTGTGTGTGTGTCTGTGTGTGTGTGAATGTGTGAATGCTTGAGAGAAGGTGGAAAGGGAACTTTTATGTAAGTGCACCATGTGCGTTGGCGTGTGTATGTGTGTGTGTGTGTGCGCATGTTTGTGTACATGTGCATGCATGCTCGCATATTTTGAGGACATTTTCTGTGTGTGTGTGTGTGTGTGCACCAGCTTGTATGGATGGAGCCCACAGAGAGCCTACTGTTGTAAAGTGGATGTGTGTGGGAGTTGGACAGTGATACACAGCTGACAGACCTCTCTGTAGGGGGGCAGTTATCTCTTATGATCACCCATCCCCCCCCACACACACACACACACACACACATCTCCTCTGTTTCCTGAGTGCGATTTAGCTTAGATGGCCTTCAAACACAGAATTAAAAACAATAAATACAATATGCCGTGAGTTTGGATCAGCTTTACAGTGTAGGTGGAGAGAGAGAGAGAGAGAGAGAGAGAGAGAGAGAGAGAGAGAGAGAATATTCTCAGGAATTAGGAATATTCTCAGGGTCCAAAGGAAAACACCCACAAATGCATGCAGGGCAGAATTACCCTTATGGGAAGCTTATTCCCATAAGCTTTAAAGGACCAGTATGTACACTGTAAAATCCAATAAGTAAACCTTACTTAAAAAAACCATGGAAACCGATTGCCTTGAAAAATCAGACTAAAGTGGACTGGGATTCTAAAACTGAGCTTACAAGCAATTCCTTAGTGTAGTGTATTAACACTACAGCAAATTCCTCTTTAACCTACCTAGGTATTGCAAGTGAAGTGTACTTTAGTTTTCATTCATAAAACTCATGTTCTGAAGTTGAGGTAACTAATCAACCAATTCCTCATATCTGGAATATGTAGTAACAGTTACTTGAACAGCAAGTTAATCTTACTTGGTGAAACCATGGAAACCGATTGCCTTCAATTTAGCAAGTAAATATTACTCATATACACAAGTTTGAATAAAAATAGGCTCTATTCTAAAATAATGACATTTACAACTGCATCAGGTACAAATACGGCTTTGAATTATTTATTATTCTTGTAAAAACAACAAAATTGGCACAATTTAGCTGTAGCAACAACCTACATCTTCCTTTTTTCTCCTTGAACATTTTATAAAAATCTTTTTTAAAAGGCCTGAAACTAAAATATACAAACTTTAAGTATCTCAGTAGCCTGTACCAAATAAAAAACAACACAGTAGTCTAACCTAAATTAACACAATACATGAAAAATACTGTCTTCTTAAAGGGATATTCCACCATTTGGAGAATTACACTCATTTTCCACCTCTCCTTGAGTTAAACAATTGATTTTTTACCTTTCTCCAGTTCATCCAGCCGTTCTCTGAGACTGGCGATACCACTTTTAGCTCCAGCCTAGCATAGATCATTGAATCGAATTAGTCCATTAGCATCTCGCCTGCTAGCATCACGTTTAAAAGTGACTAAGATTCCCGGTAATTTTCCTATTTAAAACTTGTCTCCTTTCAAGTAAGAAAGTGTAATAAGACCAATGGAAAATCAAATGTAGAGATTTTCTAGGCTGATTTGACATGGAACTATACTCTCATTCAGGCGTAATAATCCAGTCACTAACCGATTCATCTGCTGCAGCTCAACTTTGTTGCTGGAAGTTAGCCTACAGGGACTATTTTCAGGTGCTGCATGATATCATTGTGCTGCTGTGCCCATGGTGTTCCTTGATTATTACGCTGGAATGAGAGTATAGTTCCATGTCAAATCAGCCTAGAAAATCGCCACGTTTAATTTTCCGTTGGTCTTATTACACTTTCTAACTTGAAAGGAGACAAGTTTTAAATAGGAAAATTCCTGGAAATCTTAGTCACTTTTAAACGTGATAAGCTAATGGTCTAGTCAGATTCAATGACCTATGCTAGGATGGAGCTAAAACTAGTATCGCCAGACTCGGAGAACGCCTGGATGAACTGGAGAAAGGTAAAAATCAATTGTTTAACTCAAGGGGAGGTGGAAAATGAGTGTAATTCCTCAAATGGTGGAATATCCCTTTAAACATCTCTTAAAACTTAATCGGGCCACAAATTTATAGGGCCAAATTCTAAATGACTTACCACCACAGACTTAAAGGGGAATTCCGGTATGATATTGACCTAAAGTGTGTTGAAACATGATGCAGAATGTGAACGTATGTCTAATAGCTCATCTCGGCTTGTCCCCTGCACTCCGAAATCTGGCACTAGTTAGCCGATGCTACCAACAGCTTTTTCAATGGGGTTGCCTCGGCATCGGCCTAGCCATGCAAATAAATCACTGTTTCACAGCATTTACGAGGCTCAAAATATCTCCCCACTTCATTGGTAGACTTCCGAGGGCCCTGACATTTAAAACGAGACATTGAGAACTTGGAAAAAGCACTGGTAGTTTATTTACAAGACGATTTATACAGACAGTACCTTAAGAAAGTTTACCGTTCGCAGCCATCTTGAATTTAGTCACGATAAGTCGAGCGACGAGTACGAATGAACAGGTATGATAAGGGATCAGATTCCAAAAATAATTCCGTGGAAATAGCAGCAACTGGAATCCATGCATTTCCACAAAATTGGGTTTACCAATGAAGTGTGGAGATACTTTGAGCCTCGTAAATGGTGTAAAACAGTGATTTATTTGCATGGCTAGACCGATGCCGAGGCACCCCCATTGAAAAAGCTGTTGGTAGCATCGGCTAGCTAGCGCCAGATTTCGGAGTGCAGGGGACAAGCCGAAATGAGCTATGAGACATACGTTCACACTCGGCATCATGTTTCAACACACTTTAAGTCAATATCACACCAGAATTCTCCTTTCAGTTTAGAACCATATAAGCTCAAAAAATAGAAAACATCTCAGCAGAAGATTTTTAAGACTTTGCCATTTTGGTGGTAGCTTGTTCTAACCCAAACAAGATGCAGAGTGCCTCAGGCAAACTTTTGAGACCATCCATTACCAGCCTCCCCTCAATGATGACTGGCTCCAGGTGGATAAGAGTTGGATCAACCGGTGTGTCATCATCAATGACCGGCAGCAGCCCAAAGGAGACTTGTGCCCACACGTCCTCACCATCAGTAACCTGTAAAACAAATAGAAACACAAAGACAACAGTTAAATATATGACTGATTAGTTATTAGCGTCCAAACTGTACCTTGCTGAAATATAAAATGAATTAACGGTAATGCTGCTGCAAGTAATCCAAGCTTTGTGTTGATCTCTTGAGGATGTCATGAAATGATACAAAAGATTTAGAAACATACAAGCAATTTTCAGCATTGTATTACATCCATGGAAATTACCACTTACCGTAAATGGTGTAAACCTGCGATTTATTTGCATGGCTAGGCCGATGCCCGAGGCACCCCCATCGGAAACCTGTTGGTAGCATCGGCTAATAGCGCCAGATTTCGGAGTGCAGGGGACAAGCCGAGATGAGCTATGAGACAAAAGTTCAAGGTATCATGTTTCAACACACTTTAGGTCAATATCATATCGAACTTCTCCTTTAAATGTTGAATACACACTAGTATGGAAATCACAGCCTTCATATGGGCATGGAATGTTAATTTCAAATGACTACGAACGTGTGAAAAAATCTGCTTCAGTGCAGGGCTCCCCATATGACTAAAAAGTGCATAAACAATCCATATGAAGACAAGGTATTGGTTGTTGCCGAATAAACCCGCCATGTCTTAGACGATAATGCTTAAATAACTGACCTCTTTTGTCTGCCGAAAAAATGCAATGCGTACATTTCCACTGCATGCTTACACTACCATCTTCTAAATTCGCAGCTAACCTTCACTTTGATTCTGTATTCACTACCTCCTGCTTTAAAATTCTAAATTAGCTGCCAACTTTGAATTGGACAGTAATTTACTAGTAGTTAAAGTTACACATTAATTTATCCAACTGTTAATGCAAAACATCTGTGGTGTGGTGGGGGGAAGGGGGACCATCGATCTAACGTTAGCTCCTTCGAACCAAAAACATGCCTGGGCAAAATAAAAACAGTTCACCAACATGTATATCCTTACAGCTTACCACAAAGTCTTCCGAAAGGAAAAGGTCTGATGTTTATTTTTTATCTTCTGAATGCTTTCAACAACGATTCTTCGGAAGAGCAAACTGAGAGGGCGAAAATTCAAATCACTCCAGCACAGTAACGTTAACGTCTTCCTTGCATGCTCCCACTTCTTCTTCTTCTTCTTCCCTGCAGAAATACGCGCAAGGGCGCCTCCTAATGGTAGAAATTTGTCACTGTTGAGGTTACTTGTCTCAGACAAGTTGACCTTTCAAAGTCAAAGTCAAAGTCAAAGTCAGCTTTATTGTCAATTTCTTCACATGTTCCAGACATACAAAGAGATCGAAATTACGTTTCTCACTATCCCACGGTGAAGACAAGACATATTTTACCAATTTAAGTCCACAGACAAACATAACATTCAAGTAAACAAAAAAGTAAGTAAATAAGAGGGCACATATAATAATGAAAAAAATAAGAGCAGCAAAATTTGGTTGAAATTGTGCATAGACAGTCAATAAAATACTAGTGCAAAGTCAGGCCAATAAAAGGCTTGTGTAGTTCTGTTTGACCTAAGTAAGAAAGAAAGTGACATAGTGGTGCAAGTTATGTAAGAGCAGCAGATGTGTTGTGTTTTCAGGACAACAACAACAAGTTGTAAAGTGTACAAGTGTGCAAGTGTGCAAGTGGAGTAGTGCACGCGGCCATTGTGGGTCCAATGTCCAGGATGTTATGTAGCTGAGGGTGGAGGGGGGAGAGGAGGGAGAGAGTTCAGCATCCTTACAGCTTGGTGTATGAAGCTGTTGGTGAGTCTGGTAGTGCGGGAGCGCAGGCTTCTGTACCTCTTCCCAGAGGGCAGTAGATCGAACAGATTGTGAGCGGGGTGACTTGCATCACTCACAATTTTGGTCGCCTTGCGGGTGAGGTGGGTGGTGTAAATGTCCTTCAGGGAGGGGAGTGAAGCACCAATAATCCTTCCAGCTGTGTTCACTATGCGCTGCAGGGCTTTCCTGTTGTATTCAGTGCAGCTTCCTCCCCACACAGCGATACAGCTGGAGAGGATGCTCTCAATGGTGCCTCGGTAGAATGTGGTCATGATGGCTGGTGGAGCACTTGCTCGCCTGAGTTTCCGCAGGAAGTACAGGCGGCGCTGAGCTCTCTTCGCCAGTGATGCAGTGTTGGTGGTCCAGGAGAGGTCTTCGCTGATGTGCACCCCCAGGAATTTGGTGCTGCTCGCTCTCTCCACCACAGCACCGTCGATGGTCAGTGGCAGGTGTTGGGTGTGACCTCTCCGGAAGTCAACAACAATCTCTTTGGTCTTGCTGACGTTCAGCAGGAGGTTGTTGTCCCTGCACCACGTGGTCAGATGGTCGACCTCCAACCTGTATTGGGTCTCGTCGCCCTTGGTGATGAGACCCACCAGAGTTGTGTCGTCAGCAAATTTCACTATGTGATTGTTGCTGTAGGTTGCAGTGCAGTCATGCGTCAGCAGGGTGAAGAGCAGCGGACTGAGCACGCAGCCTTGGGGGGCCCCTGTGCTCAGTGTGATGCTGCTTGAGGTATTGTTGCCAACATGTACTACTTGAGGCCTCTGACAGAGGAAGTCCAGTAGCCAGTTGCAGAGGTAGGTACTGAGTCCCAGTTTGTCAAGTCAAGTTTGCTGATGAGTTGTTGTGGTATTATGGTGTTGAATGCAGAACTGAAGTCTATAAACAGCAATCTCACATATGAGTCTCTTTTTTCCAGGTGGGTGAGGGCTGGGTGGAGGGCAGAGCAGATTGCATCCTCTGTAGACCGCTTGGCTCGGTATGCAAACTGGAAGGGGTCCAGGGTGGGGGGGAGAATGGATTTGATATGTGACATGACAAGCCGCTCGAAGCACTTCATGATGATGGGTGTCAGTGCCACAGGGCGGTAGTCATTGAAGCAGGATGGAGCAGTTTTCTTCGGCACAGGTATGATGGTGGCAGCTTTGAAACATGATGGGACGATGGCTTGCTTCAGGGAAGTGTTAAAGATGTCTGTGAAGACATCCTTAAGCTCCCCTGCACAGTCCTTCAGCGCACGACCTGGAATGTTGTCTGGACCTGTTGCCTTACGGGTGTTGATAGCAGCAAGTGTCCTCTTCACGCTGTCGGCAGAGAGGCACAGGGGCTGCTCATGTAGAGGGGGATGGGTCTTCTGTGGGCAGGTGCTGTTTTGTGCTTCAAAGCGAGCAAAGAAGCGGTTCAGGTTGTTGAGCAGAGGGATGTTGCTCTCACAGCTCTGTGGCGCGGGCTTGTAGTCCGTGAGGGCCTGAATGCCCTGCCATAGGCTTTGTGCGTTCCTGCTGTCTTTGAAGTGGGTGGTTATCTTGTGAGTGTATTCCTTTTTTGCTTCCTTGATGCCACGGGACAGGTTGGCTCTCGCTGTTCTCATGCCAGCTTCATCCCCAGCTCTGTAGGCTTTGTCTCTGGCCCTCAGCAGCCTGAGGACATCCCCTGTCAGCCATGGCTTCCAGTTAGCCCGAGTGATGATGTCTTTTGTGTGGGTCACATCATCAATGCACTTGGTGATGTAAGAGGTTACAGTGTCTGTATACTCCTCTATGTCTGTCCGGTTGTTGTAAGTGGCTGCCTGCTTAAACATTTCCCAGTCTGTTGTGTCAAAGCAGTCTTGAAGAGCATCGGAGGCTCCCTCAGGCCACACTTTTACCTGCTTACGAACCGGTTTGTTTGCTTTTACCCTTTGTCTGTATGCGGGCATTAGCATAACAGTTATATGGTCTGAAAGTCCAATGTGGGGGAGGGGGGTAGCTTTGTATGCTCCTTTGTGTGTAGTGTAGACCAGGTCCAGGATGTTATCTCCCCTTGTTGGAAAATCAACATGCTGGTGTAGCTTTGGAAGTACAGTTTTAAGATCAGCATGGTTAAAATCTCCAGTGAAGATGGTGAAACCGTCTGGGTGTGCCGTCTGTTGTTCACTGACAGCCTGGTACAGTTCACTGAGAGCCGCGTTCTTATCGCTGTTGTTGTTGGTAGGCGGGATGTATACTGCGACTAGCAGAATCGCAGTAATTTCCCTTGGCAGGTAAAAAGGACGGCACTTTATGATCATAAACTCTGCCAGTGGTGAGCAGTGTTTGCATACTACTACAGTGTCCCGGCACCATTCGTCACGGATGTAAACACAGATTCCTCCTCCTCGTGATTTACCTCCCTTTACAATGGCCCTGTCTGCTCGATAGCATGCTAGCTGCTCCAGTTGACCTCAGTCTTATTATGAAGTAACATGCTTTTTTCAACATGGAAGTAACTGTTACTTTACTCTAATCATTAAGATGCACACATTTGTTGCTGAAAGTAAAGTAAACAAGGTTAATGCAAGTTTACACAAGTGTTAGATTTTACAGTGTAGGAAATAATGGAAAATAAATTGTAACCATTCCAAAAATTTTCACCATATGTTGTCAGAGAGTAAGGAAACACGATGAATTGAAGTAATGGCTTATTTGACAACATTACTATAACCCGTAAAACCCCGTAAAACCCATGAAAAAAATTAGTTACAGGGCGGAATCTCTTGGAATTTTCGTTTATGTTTTGAATGGTTAATTCTAGAATAGTGTATTAATAATGGGCTGGCGTGTCCTCCTATTTGTGTTGCCAAATTAGCAAAGGCCCACTGTCAACTTGCTGTCAGTTGTAGTCATGAACCCCTAGCCTACGAGAGGCAAGCAAATTTCCAAAATTAAAACAAGAAACAAATTAAGTGGACATCGGAGGAGCTTCCTGAGATGGCGACGTCTTTGTCAAACGAAGAATATCAAGTCTGACGCAGAGCTGGCCATATTTCTCCATGACAGGTAGCCTAGGCTAAACTTCCTCTGCATCGCTAACTTCAGCTAAATATGTTACGTTGGTTAGAGAAGTATTTTTTGTTTTCACTGTTTCTGTAATGTGTAGCTGGGTCATGGTTGGAGAAACGTTAAAGCAGCTGCAGGTCAACTAACGTTAGCTAAGTCTTCATTACATCTGGCAACCCAGAAGAGGCTTGTGTCTGGTAGTCTTGAGAACGTTCACCATTGTTTTGATTTTGGCCTACAGAATGTTCGGTAACAAACCTACAAATCGCTCCTTTAATTAGTATCCATTAGTATTAACATTCTGGATACATCTGAAATCTAGCGCAGAAAATACCATAAAGTTTCAAGCAATCAAAACCCAAGAGGTCAGCCCTGAAACCAGTCCCCTCTGTCAGTTGTTTCTGAAGTTAATTAGTACACTAACCCATCGATCTCGATCTCAGACCAGCAGTGCTTTTCTAAATCAGATCAAAGTAAAACAAATTATAAATAAAATAAAAAAATATCTGGAACATTAGGATGATCAAACAAAATCACAATCCAAATTAGAATGTTACTTGTCACTAAAACGAGATTATGAATTGGCAGAGTACCTCTCCACCGTCAGAGATACAAAGCAGAGACAGATTCTTACCAAGTACAGGCTAAGTGACCACAGCCTTGCCATAGAGAAAGGCCGATACAAAAAAGCATGGCTTCCCAAAGAGCAGCGGCTCTGTGGTCACTGTACAACTGGTGAGGTTGAGACAGAGATGCACTTTCTCCTACACTGTCCAAAGTTTGAACAGATTAGAATAGGATATTTTTTTTACAATTCTCAAATAAAATTCCAAATTTTAGCTCCCTTAAAGACTCTGATAAATTGGCCCACCTGCTAAGAGAAGGACTGACTGCTCCACTGCCTGCAAAATACGTTGCAGCTTGCCATGACATGAGGGACAGTGAGTCGGTCACCTTGCCATAATGCCCGACCTAATGTGTGTACTTAATCCAATATACTATAATGTGTGTGTGTGTGTGTGTGATCACATGCCTAAGTGTGTGTGTGTGTGAGAGAGAGTGAGAAAGTGAGGGTATACACGCAATTTTTCATGTTACATGTTACTGTTTCCCTTAATGCTGTCATGTTCTAATTGTTATGTTATGAGAGAAAGAGAGAGAAAGAAAGAAAGATGCACTGTATATGACTGGTTATTTTGTGTCTTTTATAAGAGGCTATGTGTTTATGACTTCATGAGGAAAATGTGTAGGCCCATTAGTGAACCACGAGACAAGTGATACAAATAAAATAAAAGAGCAATCAGAAGGCAAAGCAGACAGAAAAAAAGAACATTCCGGAACTATGAATCATTTCTTCTCTGCCTCTCAAAAGGGAGAAGAGCAGTTACTGGGATAGTGAAATACCGAGAGAGAGATGTTGTTTGGGGATCCAGTGGCCTGGCAGCTGTGTGTTTGTGTGTGTGTGTGTGTGTGTGTGTGTGTGTGTGTGTGTGTGCGTGTGTGTGTGTGGACCCAGGTAAGACGGCTCTGACGGATGGCTCTGTCATCGCCAACCCCGCAGGGACGAGACCACTCGCAGACGGCATTCCCACCAGATGTGTGTGTGTGTGTGGATTGTTCCGGCAGATTATGATGTGCGCTCAGGGCCACGCCACAAGGGTCACTGAGATGCCATGCATGGTGACATCCTGCGGCTTCTAAAATAATTATTCAGCACAGCCCGATGAGTTTTAGCAGCCTATCTGTTCAAAATAAATGTCTTGTGTTATAGTGCAGTTTTAAGGCCTGAATGCTCTGATGTGTGCTGCTTGCAGAGACCCATGGCTGCCTGCAGGCTCTCTAAAATCACGACATTATTCACCCGTCTGTGCCGCCTTCCGAGCGCACCAAGGGGGCGCCGCATGTCAGAAACCACGCAGCGATAATGCCGGTCTAATGCCGGTCGGCTCCGTTCAGCCTCCGTTGGCGGGAGGAGCGGGAGTGACGGAGGGCAAAATAGGGTTGTATCGCTTTAATGTGCTCTGACGTCAGACTGATGCAGATCTCCCATCTGAAGAGGACTTCGTGCAAGAGAGAGGGAGAGACGGAGGAAGACGGCAGACAATTCAGAAATCTAAAATTCTGCTCATGACATTTGTCGGAGGGGAAAATACACTAACCAGTGTTGCTTTCCGAGTAATAAATAGCCCAAACGTGCAGAGATGCACAGATTTTTTCTGAAAATGTGAGGGCTGATGCATGGGAGATGCGCGCGTTGTCACAGCGACAAACTAGATAGGACGGACAGTGTGGTTCGCGGAGGGACAGTGCACGCGCGTGTGAGAGAGAGAGAGAGAGAGAGAGAGAGGAGGAGAGAGTGTCGGTCAGTCAGAAGAAGCACAGCATCTTTTGCTAACGAGAGCTTGCCGAGCCACGAAACCAGTGTGGCAAGCGCTGTAACGGCGCTGCGAAATAAACCAGCATTATATCTGAAAACGTTTGCCCTCTTTAACCAAACGGTCGGTACCGGTAATTGAGCGGTTGCGTTATGGATGAAGGCTATTTCAGACTCGACTACGAAGTCGTCTCAAATCACTGCTCCTCATATCTGCGATGAACAGGGAACGGATTTCATTCAGTCTATATTTTTGAAGGAGAGATGAGCAAAGACATTCTGGGACCACACAATTGAAAAATATATTTTCCTTTTCTTGATGTGACGAGGAGACTACGTGCCGTTTTGGAATATGCATTTTGCTGAAAACATCCTCCCAGACCCAGTTTGCACGCATCGATTTCACCTGTAAAATGGTGTACATAGCTTGCTAGATTTCGTTTGACCGTCTTTGTGTCAATATAAATCGCAGGCATTTTCCCCGTGTAAAAGGGTGTTGTCGGGGAAGTACTGTAGGGGAAAAGGGTTAAATTGTCATTCCCTCTGGTGAAAACACGGAGAGTGCTTTGATGCCATTGACATAGTTCAATCGCTCATGAAAAATCCGAAGTGTTAAAAAGGAATGCTTTAACAACGAGCAAGATATCAGTAGAAGGACAAGGACGTGAGCTTCACACAATCCCGCGGATTTTTTGCTCTGCTTGCCGCCTGGATATCCAAAGGTAAGCAAGCACATCTCCTCACGCACCACGGCAACGCATGCCAAAATGCCCATACGTGTAATGCTCGTTTCTGAAGCGTGTGTGCGCGCGCCTGTCTGTGTGTTCGTATGTAGGCTATGTATGTATGTATGTGTGTGTTTGGATTGCAGCTTACCTCAGGTTGAAAGAGGTTTTCAAAAACATGTTAGCAAAATAGAAGCCTATTAGACTACGATACCTGTCTGTATAGCACAAGTAAAAGCCGACTGCACAATCCTTCCCCAGCTGTCGTTGTCATTGGGAACGGACTCTGGGTTGTAGTCAAAGCAACCTGTTCAGAATCCTTCGTGCCAACTGTCGAAAATGGAGCGGACCTGGGTTTGTATCAAATTAGAACAGGGGAGACGCGCCTGTATGGCATATTTTTATATTTAGACGATAACGGTTTGGGAACATATCCGGTGAATGCTGACCCACTTAAACGAGACGGATAGCCTACCGATTTATAGACAATCCCCGTTACCATCTCTGATCTGGTCACGTTTTAGGACTTGTGTTTAGTGTTTAAGATAAATGTTTTGAGTGTCTTGTAATTTGCATACATCTGAAGTTCCAGTGCTCAAGAAATCCTCTCTCTCTCTCTCTCGCTGCCTCTATATTTCAGCATTCTGTGGTGAGACAGCCCTCAGAAAACGTTGTGACTGAACATACACATAAAGATCTCATACACACGCTCCATCTCTCTCTCTCTCGCTCTCTCTCTCACTCACTTACACACACACACACACACATGCACACACACCCGCACACTCAAAGAACAGAGCACATTTATATGCTGTCCTAGTGTGGGCCATTCTAAGCTTCAGTGGATGATAGAATTCAGGGGGGACAAGAGCTCCTCTGTTCTGGTAAAAAGGAGATGGGAGGGCACTACATTGGGCTGTTCCTATGTTGGCCTAAATAGAAAAGATATGGATAGCTCAGTGTGTGCCATTGGGGAGCCATGTAATAGATGGTGATGCTAAGACTGTCCTTGTAGCGAATAGATTTTTGTCTCTGAAGTTAAATGTGCTTTTTTCCCATTCCCCTGAACATCAAGCATTGTTTATATGTGCAATCAGGTGTGCAGTCGTGTGTGTGTGTGTGTGTGTGTGTGTGTGTGTGTGTGTGTGTGTGTGTGTGTGCGCGCCCACACGCGCCAACCTTACAGAGCGTGTGTTTTTGTGTGTGTGTGTGTGCACGCACCGACCTCACAGCGCGCGTATGTGTGGACCCAGGTGTGTGTTTGTATGTGTTAGTGTACTGTGTGTGTGTCTTACGCACTAGAGCCAGTGGTTTCTATGTTTGTGTCTTCAATATCAATGCCTTGCCGTGTGTCCTGTGTATTCATATGGAAAAGGTTGGATCGATGGAGCTAATTGATTTACAATGGGCCTCGTGCTCTTCGGAGGTCCACTACAGGCCCTTGTCTGTGGCCTTGAGCTTGGGCTAGCACACCACAGCGAGCGAGCAAGGTGGCCGACTGGCCGTAATTAAGCATCGACTACAACGTGTGGGAACAAA
>NC_055974.1:24421546-24429298 GCF_018492685.1 Alosa sapidissima
CAAATCACACAGTACAGTTGTACAGTTTCACAGATGTTGTCAGATTCATTCTTTTCAAATCACACAGTACAGTTGTACAGTTTCAACAGATGTTGTTATAGCGGGCCGCCAGAAATGTTTCCGCGGGCCGCACTTTGAGAACCTATGATTAAGAGGGTCAGAATTACATGTAGATGGAGAGGTCAAAGGTCAATTGACTTGCACTTCATTCCCCCTCTGCTGACCAGCCCACCCAGCCATTAAGAGACAAAGTGTGTGTGTTAGTGGTGATGTTAGTGTGTGTGTGTGTGTGGTAGTGATGATGATAGTGTGGTTAGTGTGTGTGTGTGTGTGTGTGGTTGGGTGGGGGGGTAGCCATTTTACAACACCCTAGAAGGTAAGAGTTTATGAGGCTTGCTTTTAGTGGTATTTGGTACTGGTATGTGGTAGTGTAGTCGTAACTTGAGAGGTAACATTCATAGGTGACTTGGACACTGAAATTCTGAACCACGCTCCATGCTGTACCTGTAGAATGTGTCAGTGTAGGGTTTCTCACACAGTGTGTTTTCTTATATGTGTTCGGTGTGTCAAGCATGACAAAATAAAACAAAAACGAAAGGATTCTAAAAATGTGCGGACTATTTAAGTATTTACTGCATCTGGGATGTGCACAATCACTTCTTTAAACTGCCATGTACAGTAACCTACAAATGTGTAGTCCCATGTGTTTTCAAACAACAACAACAAAAAAACAAACATGTAGCCATGGGTTTATTTCATTGAAATCAGTGTCCATTGTGCCGTTCACCCTGTGGGATTCTGGACTCCACACAGTGCTTAAAGCTCTCATGCACAGTGGCTGAACTCTGGCACGAGGCCAGACTGTTTTACGTTTTAAAAATAGATCATTGCATATGATGACTTCAAAACATTATTGATGAATTTGATCGTTGTCTTTGCTTTGAGCCCTGTGCGCAGCTGGGTTAATTTCTCCGGCCCTTGCAGGCCTCACTGTGCCAGGCTGGCTCCCCCCCCCCCCCCCCCCCCATGGACAGGCTCACCCTCTGCCCGCTCCCCCTCAGAGGAGGCCCATCTTGGGGCACGCAGGGGCCAGAGAGGCACTGGGTGTGGAGGAAAGTGTGTGTGTGTGTGTGTGTGTGTGTGTGTGTGTGAGGAAGAGAGAGAGAGAGGAAGAGATGGAGAGAGAGGGAGGGAGAGAGAGAGCGAGAGAGATGTGGGGGAGAGAGGCAAGTAGGATAAGAGTACTGGACAGACAAACTTATTTGAGGAAAATAGCTGTCAGGGCAGAGAGTGAATGAGTTGGTACACATGAGGAGGACAAATGACAAAATCACAAAAGGCAATGAGATCAACTTACACACATGAGAGAGAGAAAGAGAGTGAGAGAGCATGTGAAGGGAGAGGAAGAGAGTGAGAGAGCATGTGAAGGGAGAGGAAGAGAGTGAGAGAGCATGTGAAGGGAGAGGAAGAGAGTGAGAGAGCATGTGAAGGGAGAGGAAAAGAGACAGATGGGGAAGAGATGGAGAGAGTGAGATAGTGGGTGAATGAGTGTGGAGAGAGGGAGGGATGGATGAGTGTGGAGAGAGAGAGAGAGAGAGGGGGGGGGGATGAATGTAGAGGGGGGGGATGAATGTAGAGAGGGAGGGGGGGAGGGTGGATGAATGTGGAGAGAGAGGGAGGGATGGAAGGATGATGAGTGTGTGGAGAGAGGGAGAGAGAGAGAGAGAGGGAGGGATGATGAGTGTGTCGGGTGAAGCCTAGTCAGTGTGTGTGCCGTGCGTGTGTAATCAAGAAGGCGTGTGTGCTGTGGAGGAGCCCTGTCTTCTGTCCCTCACCATTAGAGTCTGGTGCTGGGCGCTGCCAGCGAGGCGTACCGCTGAGCTGAGCTGCTGTCTCCATGGCCGCATGGCGCAGCAGCCCTGTGCCAGTGGTGGTCACCAGGCACGCAAGCGGGCGGGCACTGGTCGAGTGTCTGGATGGGTTAACTGATGGAGACTAATGGGACTACTCAGAGTGGGCACAGGGAGGGCTATCGCTCACCTCCTCATGGGGATATATATATATATATATATATATATAAAAGAGAAAGAACAAAAGATGGTGGAAGCCACGTTTCGATATATATATATATTTATATATATATTGAAACGTGGCTTCCACCATCTTTTGTTCTTTCTCTTTTTTAAACTCTCTGTGATCCCTCTTTTTTAATCTTTCTTGCAGTTTGTCTGTATCATTCACTTTATCTCTAATAATTCAATCCAATGTATTACAGTACAGTTTATTGGCGTGACCATGGAAATGAAGTGAAGTGTTGGTAAGATATACAACGTAGAAAAGTGTCAACATAACAAAAATAAAAATACATCATAGAGTAGGCCTATAAAGATTCATATAATAAATTAACCATAACCTCTCTCTTGTTTCAAAGATTTCAGATTTTAAAGCTTTATTGACATGACAAGAATAATTGTGTTGTCAAAGTTCTAAGTCTGTAAGATATGTTTAAACAAACAATATTAATAACATTCCTATTAATAAGAAGGGAGAACTTTTTATATCCTTTTCCTGGTAATTATGAACATTATCAAAGTCCTTTCAGGCAAGTCCCTCCACTCGGCGGCCATATTGCCACGCTTTTGGGGCACTTATCGGGCATCTATTCCAGCAGAAATGCTCGTGCGCAAGGCTTCACAACACCAATCTTGCTCCAGCAGCGAGATCACAACACATGATTGGCATGATGTATTCACAACACACCACATGATTGGCACAATGTATTCACATGTCAACTTTTTTGCCGCGGAAGGGGCGAGACATGTATAGTCAGCTGCCATATTGTTGTTACGAACTAACCTCATGCTCCTCATTAGAAAGTCTCTGACATTATATGCTGCTCTAAGACGTGATTGGTTCAGCCTTTTTTCCATGGCGTCCCAGCATGCACCTGGGTTCCTGAAAAGGATTGTTTGCGAAGTGTGTGTGTGTGAAGTCGCTGGTTAATGAGAGGTGGTCCCTGTCGGCCCTTCGCTCTCGTCCTGTTCTGCATGTCCAGATTGGCTGGATCGGTTTAGCAAGTGTGACAGTGATGAACGGGTGTGGAGCGCCTCTGTTTGTTCTCTTAAGGACACACACACACACACACACACACACACACACACACACACTTAAAGAGCAGCTGGAGATGATGGTCCTCGTCACAATCAGCCGTGAGAAACATGACACACACACACACACACACACACACATTCATGAGGTGAGGCTAAGCAAAAAAGGAAGAGTCTATCAGAATGCGTGACATGCTTTTCTCCTCAGATTTAGCTTGACGGATTCAGCCTCTTTCACCCCCCCCCTTCTTTCCTCCATTTCTGTCTCTCTCTCCCTTCCTCTCTTTTACCCTCTTTCTTCTTCTCCATCCCTCTGTCTTTTCCTCTTCTTCCCTCTCTCTCTCTCTCTTCTCCCTCTCTCTCTCTTTCTTCTCCCTCTCTCCTTCTATTTTTTCCTTTGGTGGCAGTCCAGCATGCATACCTTTTGATGCTGCCTTTTCCTTCATCTGTGTGGAGCAAAAGGACTAGCTTGGTGAGTCACGATTCCTGAGCCCCCTTTTCATCGACACTTCTTTTTTTCGATTCCTCCTCTTCTCATGGCTAAACCAATTTCTTCTCTGGAAAACATAGGTGAAGGATAATGTTAATGGTGTGTGTGTGTGTGTGTGTGTGTGTGTGTGTGTGTGGGAGTGTGTACCTCAATTCAAGTTCGCTGGTGTCAACTTCCTCTTTAAGTCCATTTTAAATAGAATTAAACTGCCAGATCCAATCGCCATGGCAACTTTTTGGAACGTTGATTAGGAGTGAGTTTTTGGTTCCTTGTTGAGCAAATGAAAGGCCCAAGAGGCCTCACACTGGACTGTTAGGGCAAGGTTGGGCTGAGATGGGAGGACTGGTGTGTGTGTGTGTGTGTGTGTGTGTGTGTGTGGGGGGGGGGGGGGGGGGGTACCCAGAATGTCCTGTGAGGCTTCTCCACAAGCAAAGTGAGAGATAGCTTACGACAGAAAAATCGGGGGTGAGAAACTAGAGAGAGAGAGATGGATAGATACAAGATACAAGCTAGGCTTAGGCTCCCGAGGTCCAGAGATGAAACAATTCTTGGTGCTATTAGGGAGTCTTCAGAAGGAGCGAAGAAAAAATAAGAGAAATGGGGGGATGAACAGAGAGAGAGAGAAGGAGAGCGAGAGAGGAGGGGAGAGGAGAGGAGGAATACACACAGAAGATGCAAGTCAGCAGGATCTCCTCCACAACCACCACAACCTCAACACCCCACCCACCCGCCCCAAGGCTTCTTTATGTAGAATATATATACACACAGTGGAGGTTCGGAGAGGGATGATTCGTTCACGAGCAAAACGTGCCTTGCTTCTGAGGCATAAGTGTGTGTGTGTGTGTGCTCCTCTGTTCCAGTCCAGGCTACTGGGGGCAGTATAATGTGCGTAGTGCACTCCCTGTGATGGACATTTTATGAGGCGGCTTCTGACCTTTTATCGGTTTGACATATCAGACATGACTGACCATCAAATAATCCCCCCTGGTGCAGGTCACCAGAGGGCTGTTATGGATGGAATGCAATGAGGCTGCTCCGCCTTCACCACTTCACACTGCATTTCCCATCAGGCCTGAGTCCTCTGGCCCCGCCCTCTGCTCCAGTTGTCCCTCACCCAGTCTCTTCATTCTCTATCCCTCGTTCCTCTCCACTTAATTAACTCATTGATCAGTCCACACATAAATTAGACCACTGGAGAGGGCATTCAAGAGTCTCCTGTCCACCTACCCTCCCTTACCCCCACCCCCCCATCCTCCACCTAATTCTCTCTCTCCTCTCGCTCTCTTCATCACACTCTCTTTCCATCCTTCTCCTCCTCCTCCCTCCCTCCCTCCATCCATCCATCCCTGTGATGATTCCCTCCCTCCATGGTCCAGTGGCGTCCGTGTACTGGAGCGCGTTGGCCCGGAGCGTTGCGTTTCCGTTAAAGACAGAGGATGAGAGGGGTGAAGGAGAGAGATGGAGTGAGTAGCAAACTGGACGTTTGGTCCTGCGGGGACGAAAGGTATTCCTCTAGTTGGCCAGGGATGAGGGATGATGGCTTACAGCATCAGGGTCGGGGAAGGGTGGGTATGGGGGGGACGGGGGGGGGGGGGGGTAGTTAGGGGGCAGTAGGGTCCAGAAGCGCTCTCCCATCGCTCATTAAAAGGCCCTCGGGTTCGGCCTCTGGACGGCTGCTCTTTAGTAGCACACATGCTACCGTTCCCCCTCAGTGCTGTCTCGTGGATTTGCTCTCTCTCTCTCTCGTTTTTTTTTTCTTTCTGTTTCTTTTTTTTCTTTCTTTTTTCTGTCTTCTCTCTTCTCCTCCTGTCTCTTTCGCTCCCTCCTAGGGTCCAACATGTAAAGGAAAAAAAACATAATAATTAAGTGAAAAGATGCATTAAATTAATTAGGAACACCAAAGACCAGAAACGTCCATAGACACACAATGCATTAATTGTTGTTCTCTTGATACCCTCACTCGCTCTGCCTTTCTCTTACTCGCCTCTTATTCCCCCCTTCCCTCGGCATTCTCCTCTCGGTGCTGCATTACTCTCTCTTTCTCTCTCTCTCTCTCTCTCTCTCTCTCTCTCTCTCTCTCCCTCTCTCTCTCTCTCTCTCTCCCTCTCTCTCTCTCTCTCCCTCTCTTTCTGTCTTCTTTCTCTCTTTCTTTCCTTTGGGGACCTGATCCCTGCATGTCTGTACAGATGGTGGCTGTTCTGGGCTCTGAGTCAATTAGGAGAGTCTCTCCATGCATGATGGCAGGGACTGAGCCCCTGGGCCCCTCCGCACCACCACCACACCACACCCCCACCCTTCGGCCCCCATCATCAGATCACCAGCCTCCTCCACCCGGCCGGCTCCCACTCCTCCCTCCCTCCCTCCCTCCCTCCATCCATCCACAGCCTCAGACGGCTTCACCACTTTCTTTCTTCTCCTCCTCTCTTCGTTTTTCTCATCATTTCATCCCTCTGTTATATCTGTCTGTCTGTCTGGCTAGCTCTTCTCCTCTCCTGTCTTTTTCTATTTCCTCTCTTTTCCTCTCCCCTCCTCTCTCTTCTCTTTCTAACCCCCTGGTCAGGCTAGCGTCAGGAGATGGAAATTAAGCGACCAGCTGACATTCATTTTCAGTCAGAGTTGGCGCTTTACAGCGACGGGAGACAAGTGCGCCGCTAGCTAAGTGGAGCCAAAACGGACGAGAGGTCTATTTTATGCCAATTCTGAGCAACTCGACAATCCCAGTGAAAGCAGCATGACGTACGTCGCTTGAAACTCAACTCGACCAAATAGTCCAAGCTGGTGGAGCTAATTCACAGATGACCATATATCTGTGTGAAACTAATACGTTTGGGATTTGTGCCCTTATATTTGTAAATATAGGCCCTATTAAAAGCTAAAAACTCTGTTTTTGTAACCGAAAATACATCTGAGGTGAGGTATGATGGATCTGGCAGCCACCTACTTCATGTTAGCATGTTAGCAAGCAAATATGGATGAAGCACGGCTTTGTTTATGAACTAGTAATGCACATTCAGCGACACGTTGCTGGAGTTGTGTCCCTCCTGCGTCCCCTGTGTGACCGTAGGGTTGATCTCCTTCCCATAGTAGTCTCCTTTTTTTGTCCTGATTTGACCTTGAGTAATAAAGGAGACTTTAAAGTAAAAGTCCTATTCTCTTCTCTTCTCTTCTCTTCTCTCCTCTTCTCTTCTCTTCTCTTCTCTTCTCTTCCCCTCTTCCTTCCTCCTGGCCATTGTATGCTGTCTATCTATTTTCCCTCCTTCTCTCCCACCTTCACAGTCCCCCTTTCTTTCTTCTCTCTTTCTCTTCCCTCTCTTCCTCTTCCTTCTGTCTCCCTCGCTCCCACCCTGCTCCGTCGGGTCTTTGTGTGTGTGTGTGTGTGTGTGTGTGTGTGTGTGTGTGTGTGTGTGTGTGTGTGGAGCTACTGGAGCAAAGGGTGCTGCTGAATGGATCAGCACCAGGAGCACGTGCTGGGTCGATCCTGCCGTGGACGCTACACTAAAGTGGCTCCCTCCCTGAGCCGAAACACTGGTGTGTGTGTGTGTGTGTGTGTGTGTGTGTGTGTCTCTATGCAGCCTTCTACCACTCATGCAGACACACACATACTTACATACACATCAACAAACAAACACACACACACACAAAAAAAATATAGATAGTCACCATGTCATACACACACACTGACACGCTTTCCCATTGACACATACAGAAAATATAAATTGACATACAGTAACTCATTCACTCACATCCACATAATAAGCCCTGAGACACACACACACACACACACACACACACACACACACACACACACACACACACACACACACACCATTTATTAAGCCATCAGAGGCAATCATCGAAGCTTCCTGATTTGCAGTAATTTCATTAAAGCAACCGATGTTTGCACTAATAAGGTGAACATTATGTAAGCAGAACATGCTGCTGAAGCCTGTGTCGGATAAACAATAGCAAAGCTAGCCAAGGCCAGCTCAGTCAGGAAGATCTGTTGCTTAGCCTGAAAAACAATGAGGCTTATGAGACCAATGAGTACTCTTCTGTGATGCTCAGCGATGATCCTTGATACTATGTAAAGACATCCAGCAGTGAATCGACTACTAAGATGCCATTTTCCATCACCTGAGCCAAGTTTCCATCTTA
>NC_055974.1:24429311-24451811 GCF_018492685.1 Alosa sapidissima
AGAGGGAGAACGAGAAAACGAGTGGCGGTTCCGCCACAGTCATGTCAAATTACCCACGGATGAAAGCGAGATTAAAGGCGAGTGTCTGCACACTGTTTAACGCTCCCCTGAGGTGGAAGTGGAGGCGGAGGGGCAGCGCGTGTGAACTCCGAACGGCTGCAGAATGGATTGGTGGACTGGCGGGCGAGGATGCGGATGCTTTGTCTGTCGTCATTGAGCTTCCACTGAGACGCCGGCGACTCTAGTTAAAACTACGGGAGCGCATTCAATCACGTGCCCCTTTCACATGCGTGCGTGCGTGCGTGCGTGCGTGCGTGCGTGCGTGCGTGCGTGCGTTTGTCTATTGGCGGGTTTGAGGGAGTGTTGACAGATGTATTAGGTACTCTCGAAAGTGTAGTTACACTTTCGCTCACACACACACACACACACCCACACACACACACACACACACACACACACACACACACACACCCACACACACACACACCCACACACACACACACACACACACACACACACACACACACGACAGGGACATGGAGAATTATACATTTACATGAGTAAAAGCCCTCCACCACCCAGAATACACAGCCACCTCCCAGACTGAGAAAAATGTGATTGCCCCTGAGAAACAGATGGAGAGAAGAGAGAGAGAGAAAGAGATGGAGAGAGAGAGAGAGAGAGAGAGAGAGAGAGAAAGAGATGGAGAGAGAGAGAGAGAGAAAGAGAGAGAGAAAGAGATGGAGAGAGAGAGAGAGAGAAAGAGATGGAGAGAGAGAGAGAGAGATGGAGAGAGAAAGAGAGAAAGAGATGGAGAGAGAGAGAGAGAGATGGAGAGAGAAAGAGATGGAGAGAGAGAGAGAGAGAGAGAGAGAGATGGAGAGAGAAAGAGATGGAGAGAGAGAGAGAGAGATAGAGAGAGAGGGAGGGGTGAGAGAAATGCAAAGAATAGAATGACAGAGAATGACAAATGAGGACAGTAATTGCAAAGTGCACACACACACACACACACACACACACACACACACACACACACACACACACGTTTATGAAAAAGCATGCATAACAGGCAAACTGTATACAGTATGATATTCTGAAGAGTGGGCCGTGGGGACTTGGCTGCATCTTTGCGCTATACATCCCTATCTTCCCAAATATGCGTCCATACGCGTAGTAAACATGTGTTTGTGTGTGTGTTCAGATGTGTTCACATGCTTAGTAAACATGTGTTTGTGTGTGTGTTCATATGTGTTCACATGCTTGTAATCTCACTAAAACATGACCAAACACTGATCCGCAGTAAGTGCCGCATGCCCCCACGGAAACGGCAGTCTGTATTAAAGATGGCCTTGTAATTAGATGCTATGTAGATCAATTAGCCCATACAGTATAGGAAAGAACACACAGAAATGCAGCTATTCATTTTTATGTTTGTGTGTGCTCTAAAAGGCTGTGGGTGTGTGTGTGTGTGTGAGTATGTATGTATGTATGTATGTATGTGTGTGTGTGTCTATTCAAAGGCTATATTTAGAAGACTGTATTTTTATTATTGCGTGTGTGTGTGTGTGTGTGTGTGTGTGTGTGTCTGTGTACACGCCAGGTTGTTCCCTCTGATGCATCCTCTCAGTACTTACGTAAGCATGCAGACAGGTGTGTGTGTGTGCATGTGCGCACGCTACCATGTTTGAGAGCTATTTTTGGACGCAGGTGGACATGTGAGAGCTTCACAGCTCATCTGGCGCCTGCTGAGTGTTGAGGCATCCGCCTCCCAGATGTGCTCGCGCTTGCCCCATGCCCGCCCTGCATGCTCGCCCACCATTACACTTCTTTCCGTGTGTGTGTGTGTGTGTGTGTGTGTGTGTGGTGCGTGCGTGTGTGTGTGTGTGTGTGTGTGTGTGTGTGTGTGTGTGTGTGTGTGTGTGTGTGTGTGTGTGTGCCGTGTGTTTGCCGTGTGTGTGTGTGTGCGTGTGCGTGTGTGTTTATGTGTATGGGTATACATGTGTGTGAGCGTGG
Source organism: Alosa sapidissima (assembly GCF_018492685.1). Classification (NCBI taxonomy): domain Eukaryota; kingdom Metazoa; phylum Chordata; class Actinopteri; order Clupeiformes; family Clupeidae; genus Alosa; species Alosa sapidissima. Next base: position 24,431,325 of record NC_055974.1, read on the forward strand.
TTTTGGAAGTAGTAACCTGGTGATTATGTTTCTGTTTGACCTTGTTGCTTACAGCAGTTGGGCTTTTTCTTTCAAATCACATTTCTGCCGTCTGCGCCATTACGATTCAGTTTTTAGGATTTCTTAGGAGTTCTATTTTTAGCCATTCTGTGAAACATTCTGAAGGTGACATCATCAGGCAACGAAATTCCATTATTTGTTATGGACACGCAATCATAATGATTTAACAGTTCAGGAGTACCCATATCTTTGCATGAAATAAATCCTAACAGACATGGAAAAAAGGGGGGGAAAAACACTGATTTGTGATAAGAGGCAAGCATTCAGCAAATAGAATCACCTCTGGTTTTTCTCCTGCTGTTATTTTCCTGTTGGTTTTATCTAGTCCTTCTCTGTCTCCAAACGTGTTCCCTAAAACAACTGTAATGGAGACTTCCATTAGGCCGCTGTCTTGGTCATGCGAGCAAGAGTGGGTCTCTCTGAAGGCACGCTCCTCTCCCTTTAGCCCTCCCTAACCTCTCTCCGCCACTGAGACGAGCCACCACTAGCCACAAAAAGGGTCACACGCATGGACAGAGTTCTGGACCTGAGTTGACAGCCTTCGCTGGGCTGAAATTGCTGCTTTAAGAGCCTCTCTCTCTGGCTCTCTACTTGTATGCTGTCCATGTAGGCTATTTGTTTGCTTTTGTGTAGCTAGTAGGGCTTTACATCAAATCAAATTGCTGCTTGCGCTGTGAGGAATGGGTTATGAAAAAGAGGTCCTTGGTGGGCCCTTTATATAGCGGAGGGGGTATTCATGAAGCAATATCTACTTTCAGCCAATTTGGTGAAAAATTGATGGGAAGCTGCAAATAACAGCAGCATGAGCAACCCCTCAAAAGGCTGGTGTGTGTGTGTGTGTGTCCGTGTGTGTGTGCGTGTGTGTGGTGTGTACACGTGGGTGTGTGTGTGCACGCTTGTGTGTGTGTGTGTGTGTGTTGTGTGTTTATTTGTGTGGTTCTGTGTTTTTATGTGAATGTGTGTGTGTTTGCATTGGGGTTTTTTGTGTGTGTGTTTGCATTGGGGTTTTTTGTGTGTGTGTTTGCAGTGTGTGTGTGTGTGAGTGAGTGTGTGTGTGTCTATCTGTCCCATTGCAGAAGGGTACGGATGAAAGCAGCACATCCTCTGTCGCAGTAGCAGGTCCGATGCGATGTGCCCAGGGATTTAATGTGGGGCGTCTGAGACCTCCGGCTCATTTTCAGAAACGACTGCGCTCAAGTGGTGATTTAAATTACTATATTTCCCCAGATGATAAAGAGAAAATTGTGTCTGAACCATGCAAATAGACTTGGCCACGTACCATACTTAAGATTTATCTCTCCTTTCTCTCTGCTCCTCTGCTCCTCTTCTCTTTCCATCTCTCTCTGTCATGCAGAGAAGAGGGATTTGCTTTTTAGAGAATGAAGGTGAGAGAGAGAGAGAGAGAGAGTGTCCTGAACGAGTGAGAGATGAGGGGGGCAACAGACAGTGAGAGAGGTATAGAGAAAGAGAGAGGAACAGAGTGGGAGAAAGGATGGAGAGAGTGAGGAGAGAGAGAAGAGAGAGAGCAGCTAAAGGTAGAGAGGGCAAACGGTGAGGGAGGAAAAAAAAAGCTTAAAACAGGGACACTCAGTATCAGGGCCACGTGACCCGACGAGAGAAACGAAAGTTTGAAAGGAAACGAGGGTGGAGAGAGGTAGAGAGAGAGAGAGAGAGAGAGAGGTAGAGAGAGAGAGAGAGGTAGAGAGAGAGAGAGGAGAGGAGAGAAGAGAGAGGAGAGAGAAGAGAGAGAGAGAGAGGAGAGAGAGAGAGAGAGAGACGGAGAGGGGGAATGGGAGAGATTTGGTTAAAGAAAAGAGGACATGTATTCCAGAGAGATTTCGGCTCTGCTATGGGGTGAAAGCAGGGACAGGCTGTTTGCGCTGTCTGGAGAAGGATTAGGCCATGAATAAGAGACTGTGGAAGAATGCAAACATTTGAACTACCTCTAGAGACGGAAGAGAGAGGGAGAAAGAGGATGAGTGCATGATTAAGAGCGGGGGATGAATAAGGGAGTCGGGGCCGGGTGAAAAGGAAGGGAAAGGAAAGGATGAGAGAGAAGATAAACGAGGAGAGGAGAAAAACAACCGCACTGAAAGGCCCTCTAACCCCTCTCTGTCCAGTATATGGACTCCCCCCTGAAGTTACATTGCATATATATGTGTGTGTGTGTGTGTGTGTGTGTGTGTGTCTGTGTGTGTCTGTGTGTGTGTGTGCGCGCACACTCTACCCGTTCTACTGCACGTAACACAGCACGATAACAGAGGAGGTTCGCGAACTTGCATCGATCCAGACTGTAGTCTGGTCGAGGAGCAGGCTCTTTTTTTTTTTACGGTCAGTTTTATACGGCTGACCTCCACTGGCCTTCCCTGCTTTACAGCAGACCCAGCTGCCCAGCTCTCAGCAGACCACTTCACCACCGACAAACATGTTTTACCACTGACAGAGAGAGAGGGGGGGGGGGGGGGGGGTGGGGCGGGGGGGGGGGGGGGCGCTTCATAAAAGACCGCCATGTTTTAGGACTGAGAGAGTGAGAGAGGGACCAGTGTAGGCAGCCATGTTTTAGCTCTGAGGTGGTGGAGAGAGAGAGAGAGGCCTGTTGTAGCAGAGAGAGAAACCGAGAGAGAGAGAGAGAGAGAGAGAGAGAGAGAGAGAGAGAGAGGAGAGAGAGAGAGAGAGAGAGAGAGAGGAGAGAGAGAGAGAGAGAGAGAGAGACCTTACACCAGCTAGTTTACCAGTTAGTAAAAGGGACAGAGTAAGAGAGAGATGTAGAGTGAGAACATGAGTTGATTCCAGTGAAGTCCTACATATGATTCTAGTGTCCACGTATTGTTTTATGGCTTTTAAAATCAGGTCATTGCCTCTCACACTTCAATATTAATTTCTAATTTCCATGTAAAACCCTGAGCTCAATTGCCAGCTATTTCTGAACAGTTTGCAAAAGGCTGTGTGGCTGCCTTAGCTCTTTCTTTGTTTTACTGAATGAAGGTGCTGTGCTGTTCCTTGGTTTTTGGTTCTTAGTTCAGCATGGTATAGTGCTTATTAACTCTTAGCTTATTAAGGGTTATACCAGTCCCAATTAAGGGTTTATACTGTAACAGCCCAATTAAGGGTTATAACAGCCCAATGAAGGGTTTTATCGGCCTAATGAAGGGTTACTGTATATCGGCCTAATGAAGGGTTATAACAGTCTAATGAAGGGTTATAAAAGTATCCATCAAGTCTGTTGTGGGGAGATATGGTTAGATGTGCTGGAAAACTCACTGCAGTGCTTCCTTTAGAGCCCCTAAGGTTAAAGACCAACAGAAGAGAGAGAGAGAGAATGATGAAACAGATGCAAACCTAGTGACAACAAGAGAAAAGAGAGAGAGAAAGAAACAGTTAGGTAAAAAAGAAAGGGGCAGCTATGGAGGGGTACGAAAGAGCGCTAAAGAGAGAGGGGGAAATATCAACTGGTAGCACATCGCGATGTCGACATGGCAGTGGAGGAGTGGAGGAGTGGAGGAGTGGAGGAGTGGAAGGGAGCTCCCCTGGAGTGGTGTGGTGTGTTGTGGTGCGATGCTGTGTGGTGTGGTGCGATGCTGTGCGGTGTGGTGGTGTGGTGCGGTGCGAGGCTGTGTGGTGTGGTGTGTTGTGGTGCGATGCTGTGTGGTGTGGTGGCGTGGTGCGGTGCGAGGCTGTGTGGTGTTGTGGTGCGATGCTGTGCGGTGTGGTGTTGTGGTGCGATGCTGTGTGGTGTGGTGTTGCGGTGCGATGCTGTGTGGTGTGGTGTTGTGGTGCGATGCTGTGTGGTGTGGTGGTGTGGTGCGGTGCGATGTTGTGAGGTGGTGTGGTGCGGTGCGAGGCTGTGTTGTGTGGGGGTGTGGTGCGGTGCGAGGCTGTGTTGTGTGGTGGTGTGGTGCGGTGCGATGCTGTGTGGTGTGGTGGTGTGGTGCGGTGCGATGCTGTGTGGTGTGGTGGTGTGGTGCGGTGCGATGCTGTGTGGTGGTGTGGTGCGGTGCGATGCTGTGTGGTGTGGTGGTGTGGTGCGGTGCGATGCTGTGTGGTGGTGTGGTGCGGTGCGAGGCTGTGTTGTGTGGTGGTGTGGTGCGGTGCGATGCTGTGTGGTGTGGTGGTGTGGTGCGGTGCGATGTTGTGTGGTGTGGTGTGGTAGGCAGGGGGCTGAGAGCTCAGGCTGACTCGGCTGCTCCGTAATTCCCACCGTGGTGTAATCCATTTGTATGGCTCCTGTCGGTGCTGTCAGACCACAGACAGAGAGACAGAGCGAGATAAACGTACTGACCTACTACTACTACCTAATACTACTACTACTACCTACTACTACTACTACTACTACTACTACTACTACCTACTACTACTACTACTACTACCTAATACTACTACTACTACCTACTACTACTACTGCCTACTACTACTACTACTACTACTACTACCTACTACTACTACTACTACTACTACTACCTACTACTACTACTACTACTACTACTACTACTACCTACTACTACTACTACCTAATACTACTACCTACTACTACTACTACTACCTAATACTACTACTACTACTACTACTACTACTACTACTACCTAATACTACTACTACTACTACTACTACTACTACTACTACTACCTACTACTACTACCTACTACTACCTACTACACCCTACTACTACTACTACTACTACTACTACGCCCTACTACCCACACACTGAGCTGTCACGTCTCAGGGTCCTCACCTAGACCATGATAAAAGAAGAAACAGGGGATTTCTCTCCCTCTCTCTCTCTCTCTCTGTGTGTGTGTGTGTGTGTGTGTGTGTAATATTCTTATATGGCATCTCAGTTGGGGAATGCTAATCTAATATACTAATATACAGGTCTGCAGTATATTCATATATTATAATGTTTCATGTATTATATTACATATATAAGCAGACCGGGAGTGGATCATGAAGGAGATGCAAGATCTGTACTATTGGCAGACCAATCGCAGCTTGCAATAAGTAGCAGTACCCCATTCTGTCCATGAGTTAATTACACTAGCAGAGAGAGGGCAGAGGAAAAGGGACAACTGACCTCTCATCTCCTTTTTTTCTCCCCCTCTCCTCTCCTCTCCTCTGCTTTCTTCTCTCTTCTACTCTCTCCTCTGCTTTCTTCTCTCTTCTCCTCTCTCCTCTGCTTTCTTCTCTCCTCTTCTCTCTTCAGCCTGGTTGTTGCCAAGCTCTGATGTGCTGCTATTGTCCAGCCTGAACAGAGACGGCTTTTCATTCGCATCCCTTTCATCCCATTCTTCTGCATATCTACGGAAAGCCAGGTGTGACAAACCTCACAGCCATTCATTCCAGAGCAAAAATGACTCCACAAATGTTGGCATCTTACAGCTGCCAAAAGCTCTCTGAAAAGGCAGTGTATGATGAAGGTCAGCTCATTATCCGCCATCTAATTTGACTTCCTCCATCAGGCCCGAGATCGCTTGCCGTGCTCGTTAGTGGCGTAATGCTGGCACGCTAACCGGTACAACAAGCCGGCAGCCAAGTCATTTCCTATGTGCCCGTTAGCGTTCCGCTCTCTGCTAAGCGTGCGTGCTAATGCTAACCCAAACCCATTAACAGTGGAAAAAGATGCTCCCGTTAGCGCTCCTCTTGCCACTTAGCGAGCGCGCTAACGCTAACCCATCACCAGCGGGCAGGTGTTCCCATTAGCGCTCCTCTTCCCGCTTAGCGTGCGCGCTAACGCTAACCCATCACCAGCGGGCAGGTGTGTCTATTGTTACAGCCGTTTTATTGAGCCGACGTCTCTTTCTCTGCCTCTTTTTCTATAGTGCTTTTATAGACGGGAGCCATTAGCGTTATGAACTGTCTCTTTTGTCTTTTGTTTATGGCGTCTGGGTGAGGTGCTGGTGCTGCTTTCAGCAGGCGCCATCGTTTGCCTGAGGTGAGGACGGATGGTGCTCAGTGGAGTAACCACTTTCCTATGCTCTCCTCCACCTATCTGCACTCCTCCTTTTTGTCTCCTGTTCTCTCCATTCTCTCTCTCTCTCTCCTTTTGTGTTCTGCTCTCTCCATTCTCCCTCTCACTTTTCCGCTTTTATACGGTGGACATTTGAAGAGTTCAGATGCAAAACCCTCCAAATCCGTCTGACCACTTTTCTTTTAAATGAGCATTTAAATTCAGGCTCCTATAGGTTTTTGCCTATAAATCGATATTTCAGACCAGGAAGATAGTGGTATTTAGTGGGTTTTGAAGTAAAATTATTTGATTAACGTATACTATGTGTGGAGAGCATCCACTCTCCATCTTTATCTCATTTTTGACGTAGGTGGCATTTAGAGGCTTTTGCATCTGAACCCTTCATTTGTCAAAAGTCATTGCCAAAACCACCATCACAGGAAATACAGATGCTTAAATATAGATGTGTGAACACCACACACACACACACACACACACACACACACACACACACACACACACACACACACACACATACACACACGCACATGCAAACAAACACACACACACACACACACACACACACACACACACGCACACAAACACACACACACATGCACATGCACACAAAAACACGTGTGTGTGTGTGTGTGTGTGTGGAGTAGGGGGAATTTGCTCAACAGTCACCAAGCAGTCAATAGATGAACTACTGTTGATCCTTTAGCCCCATTTCCCCTTTCTCTCTTGCCTGCGTTCCTCTACTCTCCTGTCTTTCTTACTCTTCTCTTTTCTGTCATCCTCTCTCTCTCTCCCCCTCTTAATCTTAGTCACTTTTTCTCCCTTTCTTTCTTTATCTCTCCCTCCATCTCTCTCACTCTCTGTCTCTGATTTTCCTCTTTCTCTCTCTGTCTATCTCTCTCTCTGAGTCTGTCTCTGTTCCTCTCTGCTGGGGATTTAGGTGAACAAGGGAATAGAACAGACTGCTCACTGGTTATCTGAGGTCACTTCCTTGTTTTGCGGTCAGACAGACTGGGCAAGAAGTGACGTGAAATGATTCATTGCAGTCATGACTCTTTTGTTTGTGCAAATGAACTGCGCTTGATGCACAAAGGATTCACAATGCAAACAGATTTGTTTGCTGAAAAGAACTGTAGTTGATGCACGGCGCCAGTGTTGTGTAGAGTTGTTCTGATTTCTTCTACGAACAATCTATGAGCTCTCGTCGGACTTGTGCCTTGTGGAATATTTATGCCCGTTCCGCTCTGACGCAGAATTTCATGCACAGGTGATGCTGTCGGGATCTTGGTCAGCAAAACAACGTCAATAACAAGATTACAAATTTGAAATTCTGAGTACGCGGCAGACTCTACTGGCCTGCCCTGAATGAACACACACAATGCAACATTTATCGAGGAAATATTCTTTCCCAATGAAAAATCAGTGAAGTTGAATTGGAAATCCCCCCCCCCCCTTCTCTGCCAGCGAGTTCAATGCTCAATGCAAAGCTTTTCTGTCTTTTGTATGAAAACATGATTGCGTAATGGTGTATTGCACTTAATAGCATAATTACTTAATTGCCACCACTTAATGATGTCCCATCTAATACAAAACACCAGCCTTGGTCTTTGTGTGTGTGTGTGTGTGTGTGTGTGTGTGTGTGTGTGTTCACGTACTTGTGTGTGTGTGTGTGTGTGTGTGTACGTGGGCGGAACTGTTTTAGCCTTGTGTTTCTGCCAGTCCATGCAAGACTAGCTTGTGAAGACGGGGAGTGTGTTGAAACCTCTGGGAGAGCACGAAGGGTGAAGTGAATGCGGCGTAGCCGCGGCCCAGATGTGGACCGGACGTGGCCCAGTGTTGGCGGCTATCTGGGTCAAGCTCCCCTCTGTGCCCTGGGTGTTGTTTTTGTTTGTGCCAGTGGAGCTCCTAAGACTCTACACCACACTGTGAGCAAGGCCTCCTCGGCTCCAACCCAGCCCCCCCTCAGGGGGTCTCTGGATGTGTGTGTGTGTGTGTGTGTGTGTGTGTGTGTGTGTGTGTGTGTGTGTGTGTGTATTTTGGCCATGTGTGTATCTGTTTGTATCGTGTTGTGCATGTGTGTGTTGGTTTTTTTTTGTGAAAGGGAGTGAGGGTGAACCTGTGTGTGTTTTAGAGAACGTGCAATACATGGGTATGTGAGAAAAGGAGAGTGTGAGAATTATTTCATGTGATCACTTTGAGAGAGAGAGAGAGAGAGAGAGAGAGAGGAGAGAGGAGAGAGGAGAGAGCTTGTGATATACTTTTCAGGGAGCTCTTCAAGTGGTAACGGTCTCCAAAGCACGAGATGTCAAAGTGATTAGTGTCAACATGAAGAAAACGGATACAGTACATAGCCATTTAGCCATATTTCAAATAAAAGTCCTTATACTCAATCTCTCTCTCTCTCTCTCTCACACACACACACACACACACACACACACACACACACACACACAGAGAGAGAGAGAGAGAGAGAGAGCGAGTATGGATTGACATTCACCAGAACACACAAGGAGTGTGAGGAAATTGACTTGACACTTGTGAGTAAATTAGCGAGCACAATTTTAAATGTGGCTAATAGATGCTAACATGCTAAATTGATGATTGATTAATAACTTATTAGTGGCTGATGCATAGTCTGACTGCTTGAATATGCTTTTATTCTCCCAACTCTTATTTTAAGGCTAAAAAAACAACAACAAATGATGGCTGATTATATTCAAAGCCCTGTTATGCTATGATGTAAACTTATTACCCCCATTATTTCTAATATATACTCTTAAATGGTTGTACAGACCTTTAATGTGTTCCAGTTTCATTGGTGCACATACTAGATGGTACGGTTTTAGCAATTTTCAGAGCAGGTGGTTCACTGGGGTAATCCTCAGTAGTAATCAGTCAGTACCTGCCATGGAGCTTTGCAACAGTAGCTTAATCACAGTCATGCAACTAGTATTATCAAAGTCCTTTTAGTCAAGTCCCTCCACTCGGCGGCCATATTGCCACGCTTTTTGGGTACTTATCGGGCATCTATTTTGGCAGAAATGCACGTGCACAAGGCGTCACGACACCAATCTTGCTCCAGCAGCGAGATCACAACACATGATTGGCATGATGTCTTCACAACACAGCACATGATTGGCTCAATGTATTCACATGTCAACGTTTTGCCATGGAAGGGGTGTGATATGTTTAGACAACTGCCATATTGGCGTTACAAACTAACCCCATGCATTTCTACGGAGGATTTTTTGAGTGCTGTGTCTCCTCATACCGGTCATACCGGTCATTACCGTCAAACAGACGGAAAATGTGGTCATCATGGTGTAGATTTTTATCTTGGTCTATGGAATTGTCTACACCTATTTGGATATTTTTCAATAACCCACTTTTTGTTCCTCAATGTACATTTTGTATTCTTCTACCACATGAGGAAAACTACTCTGATGTCTGCACTGACACTGAGCATAAACATAACACCCAGTAAGCAAATCAGTTCATTATAACCTTCTGGTCGACTGACCATTAATTACATACGTGCAAACACAAATTATATTTGTATCCCATCCTCATGGCTGCACATATTGGCAACATTAGCAGCCATGGCATACAGCAGTCTTTTTTTTAATGAAGTTGGGCTAATGTCCCCTTAAACTCTTTCAGCTCAACTGTTCCAACACTGAATGCGTGATCTAGAAGGGACCACAGCCAAGCCTGAGCGCTGTATTGCGTAATGTTGACGAAAGTGAAACTAAATTTGTGGATCCACCTTGTGACTTGAATCGGCTGCGAAATTCTTTTCTTTTTGCCTAATCCGATTTACAAACTGACAAACCAATTACACTAAATGTAACCTTCTTTGGCGGAAGTCATGATAATCAAACACAGGTCGTTTTGATTGTGCCATTACTGCAAACTGCAAGGTGGCATTTTTTTTAATACTGCTGTAGCCCAAATACAACTGTTTGCATTGTGCTTGGACTCGGGGCAAGTAGGATGGAGTCTAACCTGCCTACCCCTCCTTCGACCACTCTCTCTCTCTCTCTCTCTCTCTCTCTCTCTCTTCACCCATTTCTCCTCCTCTGCCGCATTTGGAGATGATTTATATAGCGGGCGAATTCCCACCAGAAACTCCCACCGCCCTCAGATTGAAAGCGTCACCTTGTAATTATTTCAGGAGACGTATTGACTCAGCTATGGGCTCTCCGAACTCCTATTTAAATCAAAAACCCTTCACCCTTTCTCTCTCTCTCTCTCTCCCTGGCCCCCTCTCTCCTTTCCTTTCTCTCTCTCTCTCTCTGTTTCTCTCCCCTATAAAGATTGCTCTCTCTCTCTCTCTGCCCCCTCTCTCTCTCCTTTCGCTTCTCTCTCTCTCTCTCTCCCTCTCGCTTGTCCCCCCCCCCCCCCCTCACTCAATCTGCTGCTCTGTTTTTCTCTCCCTCTTCCTCTCTCACTCTCCTCTCTCTCTCTGAGTCACTCGTTCACCCTGTACCACTCCATCTCTCTCTCTCTCTCGCTCTCTCACTCCCTCTCTCCCCTTTTCTCTCTTCATCACACGCTCCTCTTTTCTTGGTTTCCATGGCGGCGGAGGCAGAGTGGCGCTCCACTCAGCCTCATGATTCTGGGTTTAATGGACCTCCCATTTTACGGCCCCCTTCTTCTTAAATGCACTCTTCTCTCCGTCTCTCTCTTTCTCTCTCTCTCTCTCTCCATCCCCATCCCCCTCCCCTCATCTCCACCTCCTTTTTCCATTCCGACAGTGAAATGAGCAATATCAGATCAGAGGAAGGTGTGGAGGTGGGGTGTTCACCTCTCCTATTCCTCTTCTCCGCCCCTCTCACCTCCCCCTCTCCTCAGCTCTCCTCCCCTCCCCTTCTCTTCTCCTCCCCTCTCACCTCCCCCTCTCCTCAGCTCTTCTCTCCTCTCCTCCCCTTCTCTTCTCCTCCCCTCTCCCCTCCCCCTCTCCTCTTCCTTTTCTCATCCCCTCCTCTTATTCTCCTTCCCTCTCTTCCTCTTCTCCACTCCTCCTTCATCTGTCCATTCCTGCCTTCCTTCATCTGTCATCAGCTATTTATTATCCCTTTCTCCCCTCCCCCCTCCTCTCTTAGATCTCCTCAGCCCGTACACTGTGCTTGTGCCTCTCCACCCTCCTCTCTCTGGTTTCTCTATCCCCCTTTCATTTCCCTCCATCACACCCGCCGCTGCCATCTCCCTATCTCTCCCCTTTGTTGTTTCTTCTTTCTTTCTTTCTTTCTTTCTTTCTTCTATTTGTTTTTTTCTTACCTTCCATGAGTAGGTGCCAAAGCAGCTGTGTGGAAAAGGATTAGCGATAGAGAGAGAAAGAGAGGGGAGATGGATGAAGAGAGAGAGAGAGAGAGATGGAAGACAGAGGGAGGGAGAGATGTGGAAAAAAAACAGAGATTGAGTCAAAAATGCAGGAAATGCAGTGGTGGCCAAGCGGAAAGAGGGAATGAAATATCAAACATCATGAAAGAGAGGGATGATGCTTGATATTGGAATGAAAGACAGAGAAAGAGATAGAGAAGAAGGGAAGAAAGAGAGAATGACCATTGACGGAACATGCAGGCATGCCAGCCCTCTCAGAGCTGCTGACCACATTCCTGCTTTGAGATAAGGAGCCCAATCGGATTAAAAGCAGCCGCTGACGCCCGAGACAGCCATTTCCCTTCCTGCAGCGCACACACACACACACACACACACTCACACTTACACACACACAACCACACAAGCTCACACGCACACATGCACATGCACACACACAAGCACACACACTCTCTCACACTCACACACACACTCTCACACGCACACACACACTCTCTCACACGCACGCACACACTCTCTCTTACACTCACTCACACACACACTCACTCTCTCTCTCTCACACACACACACACACACAAACATACACTCACACTCTCTCACACATACACACACACACACAGGGCCCCAGAGATCCTTCAACAAGGGCCTCCGAGTCTTACAGCGCAGAGCCGGATCACACGTGCATGTTTATTAGCATTACACAGTCTAAAGATGTCCGCTACAAAGGTAGCGCAGGTCGATAAGATCCACGTGTGGAAATGAAGCTGCTTTTTTTTTCCTCCCATCCGACCGGCAGTGGTGGCAGAGGCTGCCCTTTTTTAGCTTGTGGAGGTCAGGACATGTCCGTTTTTCTGTGTGTGAGAGTGGTTTCCAGTTGACACGTTCACCCACCAGTGTTTCAGCTGTGGAGCTGAGAGTCCCCTGGAGGCCTCATCCAAAATGGCCCTCTGGCACACACACACACACACACACACACACACACACACTCACATAGCTGTGGAGCTGAGAGTCCCCTGGAAGCTTCATCCAAAATGGCCCTCTGGTTCAGGCTGGCGCTGGAGCTCCTCGAGTGACGATTAGCCCCAGCTCGTGGAGTTCTCCCCTCTGTGTTTGAGAGTGCCCACCTCTTAATCTCTTAATCAACTGGCCCTTTCTGCACCTCTCCTCTCCTCTCCTCTCCTCTCCTCTCCCCTCCCTCATCAAACCAATGCTGGCCCAAAAAGCAGGTGTGAGATTTTAGAGTGGACTGTCTAGGGTCCACAGAGACACACACACACACACACACACACACACACACATCATCAAACATCATCTGTTATCTCATTCCCACACTAACTTGTCAGTCCAGTCACTTACGCAGAGAAAGAGAGATAGAGAGAGGCAGAGTATCTCTCCTTTGTCAGAGATACGAAGCAGAGGCAAATCCTGACCAAGTACAGGCTAAGTGACCACAATCTTACAGTGGAAACAGGCAGGCACAGGAAAACCTGGCTGCCCAAAGAGGAAAGAATATGTGGTCACTGCCAGACAGGGAAGGTTGAGACAGAGGAGCACTTTCTTCTTCACTGTGATAAATATAAAGACATAAGAGATGCAGCTTTCCCTAGTCTTAAAGCATATTACCCAAACTTTGAAGCCATGGGCACACATGAAAAACTGGCTATCCTTTCAGGAGAGGGACATTCAGCCCCTCTAGCAGCAAGCTACATTTCACACTGTCATAAGCTGAGAGACTCTAGCATAACTTAATTTTATTTTGTTTCATTTATTTATATTTAGATTCTTATCCCTATAGAGAATATATATATTGTCCTGTTCTAAAGCTATGCTCATCTGTACATGTATGTACGTATATGTGTACGTATATGTGTGTATGTGTGTGTGTGTGTGTATATGTTATTGTATTGTTATTGTTATACTGTGATATAGTGTACACTTATGTCTATGTATATATTTATATTATACTGTGATATAGTGTACACCTATACACCTAGTCTACACATAGACACTTAGTTTTTCTGTGTCTTATTCCATGTTCCCTCCATACTTTGTATGACTGCTTTGGCAACACGAATGTGTTATTTGTCATGCCAAGAAAGCATTTTGAATTTGAATTTGAGAGAGAGCGAGAGAAATGTGGTTCCTTAAAAAATAAGTAAAAAATCTTAATGTATCCTAATATACCCCTTCAGACATTCAAGACCCCTTAATGTGAGCTAACGGGCCGTTCATTTGTAAACAGACCTCCTTAAGCCCTTAATTTATCCTTCAACCATTTAATATGGAGTCAGCCCTTTAATTATCCAATAACCATTAACTCCAGAAATATGTACTGTTTTTAGGAACAAGGACAGTTCGCCTTTTCTGCTGCAGAACACTTTACTGACTGAAACAAAATAATATGCTAATGGAATGAAGTCTACACGTGATCCTGAAACAAGGGAAGTGATGTTAATGATGATGATGATGATGATTATGAGGATTGGGAAGTAAAATATAGCATTTGAGTGCAATTGTGGTTCACAGCATATAACATTATATGCATTTTGTTGCTTGTTTCCTCACATCCCTCTATCGTCCCTTGCTAAGCCAACCTGAGCTGTGTAGTGGCATCAGTAAAGCTAATATTATAGAGCTGAAGAGAAAGGAGGAAATGAAAAGCGTGTATGTAGAGCGCTAATGTTGGGAGATGTACGTACTGTACGGCTTGTATGTAGAGCGCTAATGTTGGGAGATGTAAGTCCTATACGGCGTGTATGTAGAGCGCTAATGTTGGGAGATGTACTTACTGTACGGCGTGTATGTAGAGTGCTAATGTTGGGAGATGTACGTACGGCGTGTATGTAGAGTGCTAATGTTGGGAGATGTACGTACTGTACGGCGTGTACTGTATGTAGAGTGCTAATGTTGGGAGATGTACGTACTGTACGGCGTGTATGTAGAGCGCTAATGTTGGGAGATGTAAGTACGGCGTGTATGTAGAGTGCTAATGTTGGGAGATGTAAGTACGGCGTGGGGAAATAGTGAAGGGGGCTCAGCGCACTGTAACAGGCTAGAGAGGGTAGGGAGGAAAGAGGACTAGTGTGTAAGAGAAAGAGTTTAAAAATAGCGCAGTGGAGTGGAGCGCTGTCCTCTCCTAAACTGGCTTTTTGCGGACTGCGGAGTCATGTTTGCCACGAGCGGCTTCTCTCTCTCTCTCTCACTCACTCTCCTTCAGTCTCCTGGAATAATGTGCCCAGCCATCTTAGCCGAGAGCTAAGCGCTAAACAGCCCTCCCGCACACACTTGGTAAAGAGAGTCTGTCTGTGTGTGTGTGTGTGTGTGTGTGTGTGTGTGTGAGAATATGAAAATGTGTCTGCATGTGTTGGACTTGGATAAGTGTATTTATCCATGTGGCTGCATGTGTGTGACTGAGAGACTTTGACAGCGTGTGTGTGTGTGTGTGTGTACACGTGTGTAATGTGTGTGTGTGTGTGTGTGTGTGTGAGTGAGAGAGTGTGTGAAGGGCACTCACCTGGACCGTGTTCTGGCGATTTCCCTGGAGCGGCACAGAGGCAGGTGTTGTCTTTTGTCTAGTGAGTCATGTCTTTGTCTCCAATGAAAATCACCACTGACACACTGTGGAGACCAGAGAGAGAGAGAGAGAGAGAGAGAGAGAGAGAGAGAGAGAGAGAGAGAAAGAGAGAGAGAAAGAGAGAAAGAGAGAGAGAGAGAGAAAGAGAGAGAAACTAATGGGATGGAGGGATAGATACAGAGAGACAGACAGTCGCAGAGAAGTGCAGATGGGGATGTGGTGAGGAAACGATGAAAAAAAAAACAGAAAGAAAGAGAGAGAGAATCTGTGATGGAGTCGGGATGAAGAGAGAGAGAGAGAGAGAGAGAGAGAGAGAGAGAGAGAGAGAGAGAGAGAGAGAGAGAGAGAGAGAGAGAGAGAGAGAGAGAGAGAGAGAGAGAGAGAGAGAAGCGTACAGAGGATCTGCGCCCTCCTTTCGTCGCCACATTTAGCTCCAGACGGCACTCCAGCGAGGCACGCTGCGCGGATGCGGCTTTGGAATGGAAAGCCTTCCCAGAGTGCCTTGCTGTGACTAATGTGATTTGGAGCGGTGGAGAGCTCGCGCTCTGTGCAGCGGCAGGGACACAGCAGCCACAGCTTGGAAAAAGGCATATCAGGGAGGCCTCCTCCTCCTGCACCACCACCATCGCCACCACTGCCACCGCCATCACAGTCACCACTGTGCTGCTAGACAGCGTACTTAGCGCCCATCGGAATATCTAATCTCACAGTCTAGCTGAAGCTGGAGACGGCCTCCTTCCACACACACACACACACACACACACACACACACACACACACACAGCACCTCCATCGAAACACACACACACATAAACACTCACAGCACCTCCATCGAAACACACACACACATAAACACTCATAGCACCTCCATCGAAACACACACACACACATGAATAGACATGGTCATTGAAGCACATACACACACCATTCATGCAGACATTAGCAAGTTATGTACACAGTTACAAACATTATAATGTAAAATGACAGAAAAATATAGCAGTAGTAGCAGTAATAGTAACCATGGAAATAGTAGTAGTAGTTGCAGGAGCAGCAGCTGCAGTAGTAGTAGTGGTGGTAGTGGTAGTATTAGTAGTAGTAGTGGTAGTACTGGTGGTAGTGGTGGTAGTGGTGGTGGTAGTATTAGTAGTAGTGGTAGTAGTGGTGATGGTAGTAGTAGTAGTGGTGGTGGTGGTGGTAGTGGTGGTAGTAGTAGTAGTGGTGGTAGTAGTAGTAGTGGTGGTGGTGGTAGTATTAGTAGTAGTGGTGGTAGTGGTAGTAGTAGTAGTAGTAGTAGTAGTGGTGGTAGTAGTAGTAGTGGTGGTGGTGGTAGTGGTAGTGGGAGTAGTTGTAGTATCACTACTTGGCTGGAATGTATTCCATCAACCTGGAAAATCTCATAAGATCTGGGGCAGGAACTATGAAATAGTAGCCTACCTTTCCAGGTTATATTAAGCCCTCTCGCCGTGGAACACAACCAAATACTACTACAACTCCTACTCCAGTCTTCACGTAGTGCTGCTGTTGCTGATGCCGGCACTTCCGCTACAACTACTTCTAACTAAATTTTTTTATTAGTTTCATTAATGCTACATGCACTCGTTAAAGGATAAACAATATTAATTAAACCGCAGGAGAACGAGCAGCATGTTGCAGTAATGCATGTCCCTCTCATGAAGATTAGTTCATTAGGGCAGAGGCGAGGAGCGATCAATCCTGGATACATTGCAACCCTCGGTGCTCCCAGGCCATGCCATTACTCAACGACAACACACTGCTTGTCCCCGCTAAGCGCTAAACAGAGAGAGAGAGGGAGAAAGAGAGAGAGAGAGAGAGAGAGAGAGAGAGAGAGAGAGAGAGACAGAAAAAGGCATGAAGAGCATTCGTTTCTTGGTTTGGCTAAATATAGCGCTCCTTCTGAGTGTCCGAGAGCCGTCATGCAGGCGTGACAGGCTAACAAGTTGATGGGGGGGATGGGAATAAGGTATAGAGAGAGATGAAGAGAAAGAAGAGGAGGAGATGGAGTTGTTTTTTGTTTGTTGTTTAGCGGTTGAAAGCCCTGTGATGCTTTAGGCTCATTTCGGGATGAAAGGCCATGCACTCGTGTGAGATAATAGGGAGAGAGAGAGAGAGAGAGAAAGAGCACATGTTTCATCATAGTCACATCTATCCCAGAGCTACCTACCAAGATAGCCACAGCAGAGTGATGTATACAGTGTGTGTCATAGCTGTCAACATTGAGCTTTGAAAATAAGGGAGATTTCCCGGGTTTCTCACGCAGAATACGAGAAAATGTCAACATTCGCACCCCCAGTGTTGGAAGGGTTGCAGTATTAGTCCGTTTCGCAATTGCAAACACGTGCATTGGTCAGCTAAACAATACAACAAAGTAGCCAACTTTATTTACGCCTAACAACAGCCTATATAATTTGGTCAACTTTATACAGCCCTAACAAGGCTAAAGTTTTGTAATCTATGCCCCCGTGCATTCTCTCTCCTGCGCAAACAAAATGTGTGCGTTCCAAGTAGCCTAGTGCGTAATTCTTCATCATAAAGTTGAACAAATGCATTTGGTTATTTTTAGTGAAAAATATAAACAGCCTGTCATGCAGTTTATGGGCTACAATGCAGAGTTGGGAAGTTAGGCCAACATGGAGTGAATATACAAACAGGGGGAATTCTTTCTCTACTCGTATACTGTACCTGAGTAGCCTGGTAGGCCGATACACACAGTGCGTGCGGCCGTACACTATGCAGGTGCCACTGAATCGTGCTCTCACGAGTCACGACAACCACGCTGTCATCTTAAATAGTCTCACTGTTGCCTTCAAGCAAGCAAAACGATGCTTTGGAAACATCTGATTCTCTGGAAGGGCAAGGGGTAGCAACAGGACAACAGTACAGAGACGGACCAAAGTCCAATGGTAGAGCTAATGTTATGAGATTGTTAAAATACGGGATATTTACGGGAAAATATTAAAACGGGAAGACAGCGGGAAAAAAGTTAAAATACGTGAGAAACCCGGAAAAAACGGGAAGGTGGACAGCTATGGTGTGTATAGAAACTGGCAGTGATGTACAGTATACCCAAGGGGCACACATACACTGATGCATACCTACCTGCTGTACTAACATGTATACTGTGTATGGAAATATGCATTCTCATACACACACACACACACACACACACACACACACACACACACACACACATGCACATTCAGAGAGCTCTCACTTGCCATCTTTTATTGAAAGGAGCTCACTATGTTTAGCTCTAGGAGCCTTTGTTTTTCTGGAGGTTTGTTGCTGAATGATCATCAAAAGACTCTCTCTCTCTCTCTCCCCTCTCTACCTCTCTCCCTCTCATAATTTGTTCTTCAAAAAATGCACTTCACACTTGCACTCATGCAGTCTTCTAGTATAGTCTTGGTGTACAAACGTCACTTTACCGTCAAACATACAGTACACACACATACTCTCTCTCTCTCTCTCTCTCACTCTCACTTACTCACTCACTCACTCACTCACACAAACACACACACACACACACACATGCTGATCTGCATATGTATGACTGGTGCAGGGCTAGGCCAGAGTCTCAGTAGGGACTCCCAACATGGCTGACGCGTGCCTCCACCAGAGACAAACTGCCAAACTCTGCCCAAACCCCAGCACCATCTCCATAAACACTCCTAATGAGACAGAGGGGGGTTGGGCCATACTGAGCAAGGGAGGGTGACACTGAAAGAAAGAAAGAAAGAAAGAAAGAAAGAAAGAAAGAAAGACATTTTTTTATGTGTCTTCCTTGCTTCCCTGGCTGTTTTTTTTTTTCGAGAGAGAGAGAAAGAGAGAGAGGTGGGGAGAAAAGGTAGATGATACGCCAGCTTGTGCCCCCAGAATATGGTTTAGTTAATCCTCCTCATCGTTAAATGGTTGAATCTTTTTTGGAGCTTGGATGGAGCATGTAGATTTACAGGATGTGAGTATCTGTATGTGTGTGTGTGTTTGTGTGTGTCTCAGCATAGTCTTCTGTGTTTTATTTTCAACTCAGGGTTACTGCCATAGCAGCTGTTGCCATGGTCACAGCATTTGCGTTTACATCTAAGAAGCACTCATACTTATGAGCGGGTGCGCGCGCACACACACTCACACACATACATGCACAGACGCGCACATGCCAAAGTCACACACTCTCACACATAAAGGCTGTGCAAACATTCAATATACTCACTCTAGTCAGTGCACACACGCACACACACACAGACAAACATGTGCTGTGTCTAGTAATTCTCCTGCTGAGATGGGTATGTGTGTGTGTGTGTGTGTGTGTGTGTGTGCTGTTTAGTCACGTAGCTGCTACCCGCTACATTGTGCAGATTTAGCTTCAAGCCATCAAACAGGTTAGCTACCCAGATGTAGCTTTAGCGCATCAACCACGCTACCGCTAATCACATTGTACATATCCAACATAAGACATCAACCAGATTAGCTACCCAGATGTAGCTTTAGCGCATCAACCACGCTACCACTAATCACATTGTACATATCCATCATAAGCCATCGACCAGGTTAGCTACCCAGATGTGGCTTTATGTCATCAACCACGCTACTGCTAATGCTAATCACACTTTACATATCCAGCATAAGACATCAACCATGCAGGAGGTGTGAAATTGCAGCTTCAGAAACTAAAAAAATCTAACCACTCAATTGTTACAACAATTGACTAAAGCAGTAATTAAACGCAACTCTTCAAGCCAGGTAGATTGTAGATTGTAGATTAGCTAATTAGCGAAGGCGTCAAGTAGACAGGTAGAATCAATGCAGAACCAGGCTGGAACTACAGTAGCCACATTGTGCACTGCTACCTGAACATCTTCTGGAGAGAAGCAGTGTGGGAAGAAGAAACGAGGCTGTGTGTGTGTGTGTGTGTGTGTGTGTGTGTGCGTAAGCATCTTTTTTTAATTAAAGTCACGGCACGATCAGTGAGAGAGTACCGACAAACACACACACGACTTGGCTTTACTCTCGCACACTGAAGGATCAACGCATGGGTACAGGCAAGCAAGCAAACAAACAAACACACACACACACACACACACACACTCACACACTCAAATACTTCCCAATCTCTCAGATATACACACATATTCATAAATCTGTGTGTGTGTATTTCAAGAGCGGCAGAGAGAGAGAGCGGGAGACCAGGCACTCTTTTAGTGACACACACACACACACACACACACACGGGAGACCAGGCATACTTTAGTCCTACACTCTTTTAGTCCCACACATACACACACACACACACACAAATACTTCCCAAAGAGAGCGGGAGACCAGGCACACTTTAGTCCTACACTCTTTTTGCTTTAATTATGTAAAGCACATTGAATCTGCGCTGCGTATGAAATGTGCTACCGAATAAACATGCCGTGCCGACAACACTACACATAGCCTCACAAACACATTCTCTCTCTCTCTCTCTCTCTTGCTCTCCCTCTCTCTCTCTCCCCCCCTCTCTCTCTCTCTCTCTCTCTTTCACACACACACTCAC
>NC_055974.1:24459311-24464311 GCF_018492685.1 Alosa sapidissima
GCAGAGAATCGGTCATCTGTCCTTCATTGGTCTCTGTCAGTGTGAAATGAAATGCTAATGGTTCAGCTGAAGCTAATTGTTTGACCGTGGTGAGCCTGGGATTTGTAGTCTAGGTGTCTTTTAAACTACAAGGGTTCTTTAGTACTGCCCCAATAATACACTAATGGACACACACACACACACACACACACTCACACACACATACTCCTTTGGATTAGAGGAGACTATGAGTTGTTGTCTTTCACAGAATCAACAAATACTTGCAGTGACTGTGTGTGTGTGTGTGTGTGTGTGTGTGTGTGCATGTTTAGGATTACAATAGGCCTTATTTGTCTCCAATCCTCATTCTCTGCTTGTGTTTG
Organism: Alosa sapidissima; assembly: GCF_018492685.1. NCBI lineage: Eukaryota > Metazoa > Chordata > Actinopteri > Clupeiformes > Clupeidae > Alosa > Alosa sapidissima. Next base: position 24,459,674 of record NC_055974.1, read on the forward strand.
CCAGTGTTTGGTAAACAAAACCTCCTATTTCTGAGTTTTTCGTTCCTCTGCCTCGCTGTGTGTGTGAGTGTGTGTGTGTGTGTGTGTGTGTGTGTGTGTGTGTGTTTCCCTCTCCCTTACTCTCTCTTTCATTTGTCCTTTCACAGTTGTGAAACGGATTTTTTCCCAGCCAGCCAGCCAGCACACAAAAACTCCATCAACAAAAATAGAACAATGGCAGCGAGACAGAGGTGGAGAGAGAGAGAGACCAAGGTTGAGAGATAGAGCGAGGGAGAGAGAGACAGGTAGAGAGAGAGACAGAGGTAGAGAGAGAGACAGAGGTAGAAAGAGAGAGGGAGGAATAGAGAGAGATTGAGGTGGAAAGAGAGAGAGGAAGTAAGAGAGACAGAGAGACCTAGGTGGAGAGAAAGAGAGACTGAGGTAGAGAGATAGAGAGAGGGAGAAAGAGAGAGAAACAAACAAAAAGTAAGACAGACAAATGAGATTGCACCTGCATGCAATACATGCAAACAGCAAAATGTAACTATCTGGATTCTGTTTTTGGACTGGCAGTAGGACTGAGATATGTTTGAGATGAGAGAATTCTCCGTGTACCACTCTTTCCCATCCTCCTTGCTGATTCTCTTTCTCTCTGTAGTTTTTGCAATTTTACCTCACAGACTGATATGATGTGTAGTAAAAACAAATCATCTTGAAAAAAAAAAAAAAAAATCCCCAAATCCCACTATTGCAAGGCACTCCTAGCAAAGACAACACACACACACACACACACACACACACACACAGTGGTGGCAGTCTGAAGGAAGGGGAAAAACTTGTCATGATTGTAAACAGCCCAGATAAATTTGAGAAGGAAAAAAAAATTCTCCAACAGAAGAAATGTCAGTCAAGTCAGAAATAGCACCACAGAACAGAACTTTTTACTCCAGATTTAGCCAAACTGAGTAGTTTTCTGAAACACTTTTAAACAGAATTTGCATTTGTATTTTTGAATTCGCATATTCCATAAGTCATGGCTGATGCTATGTACTATTTTTAGATTTTAAAGAGCATTGTATTTACTCTACTACAATGATTTTGTTTGTCATCTCAATATTATCATACGAGCAGCCATCATCAATAAAGCTATTATGACATCCTAGCATGAAACAGAAGAGGTCATAGCAACTGTTTTACTTTGAATATGATTCATTCTTAACCATAATTCCAAATTGTTTTAAATTCTAATGATGGTGATAAGTGGCCCAAGGTCCCTTTTAATTTCAGGATTATTTGGATGATCCTGTTATTGGCACGTTATCTATCCGCTAAATTATGCTCATAATCCTTCACAAAGCTAGTCAATAATACTTCAGCTGCAGCGAGACCGAGACTCTTGGGAAATAGTGGCTGTTGGTTCAGCTACATAGGACAGCATTGCTGCTCTGTATACATTAGATAGAGCATAACATTGCTGCTGTCTATACATTAGATGGAGTATAGCATTGCTGCTGTCTATACATTAGATAGAGCATAGCATTGCTGCTGTCTATACATTAGATAGAGTATAGCATTGCTGCTCTGCATACATTAGATGGAACATAGCATTGCTGCTGTCTATACATTAGATAGAGTATAGCATTGCTGCTCTGCATACATTAGATGGAACATAGCATTGCTGCTGTCTATACATTAGATGGAGCATAGCATTGCTGCTGTCTATACATTAGATGGAGCATAGCATTGCTCTATATATACAGTCTATGGTTTGTGGTAAGTAAGTTGTTGTGTGTTTAAGGCAAGGTGTGTTTGCCAGGTCATCTGCTGTGAGTGTTGGTGATGTCATCCCTCCTTTGCACCTGTTGATGACACCTGTGTGTGTGTGTGTGTGTGTGTGTGTGTGTGTGTGTGTGTGTGTGTGTGTGTGTGTGTTTTAGTTGTTGTGTTTGTATGTGTGAAGTTGTGTTTGCCAGGTACTCTGCTGTGCGTGTTGCTGATGTCATTCCTTCTTGATGTGTGTATATGTATCTATAAGCATGTGTGTGTGTGTGTGTGTGTGTGTGTGTGTGTCCTTGGCCTGTATGAACCCTCAGGTGTCTTGTTAGTGTGTGTTCCCTTGAACATGTTTTTGTGCGATGTCCCATGGCTCTGTCCACTCCGTCCTCTCAGCCTGCCAACCTGTAACAGTGCCAGTCTGATGCCCCCTTCAATGTGTGTGTGTGTGTGTGTGTGTGTGTGTGTCCATGCGTACACGTATGTGGGTGTCTGCCAGATCCAAACCTGAGCCTGTCTGTTGGTGATGTCATCTTGCCCATTTTCCGTATGTGTGTGTGTGTGTGTCAGTGTGTGTGCGTGTGTGTCAGTGTGTGTGTGCCAGTTCCTCCATCTCTGGCTGTGCAGCAGGTGTTATTGTGGCAGTTTAGACATAGAAGAGAGAGTGCAGTGTGTGTATGTGTGTGTGTGTGTGCATGAGTGTGTGTGTGTGTGTGTGTGTGTGTGTGTGTGTGTGTGTGTGTGTGCATGAGTGTGTGTGTGTGTGTGTGTGTGTGTGTGCATGAGTGTGTGTGTGTGTGCATGAGTGTGTGTGCATGAGTGTGTGCATGAGTGTGTGTGTGTGTGTGTGTGTGTGTGTGTGTGTGTGTGTGTGTGTGAGAGTAAGTGCCAGCCCGCTGCTACTGTCCCAATCTGCCCGTTGCCAGGCGGCTGGTGTGGTAATTATTACTGGCCAGTGTAATTAATTTACACCATTGTAGCCATTAGGTAGAGAAACTGCAGTCACACACACACACACACACACACACACACACACACACACACCCTTTAGAATCCACAGAAGAGTTGACAATTTCAGGTGTGTGTGTGTGTGTGTGTGTCTTGGCTGGGGGCAAAGATAAAAAAAAGGCCACAGGTAAGTGTATGACATCTCTCTCTTTAATGCACAGTTTTAAACGTACACACACAGACACGCACACACACACGCACACATACACACATTTAGATATAGAGACACACATAAGGCCCTTACACACTGCCAATATCCCTGCAAAATTATGTACCAAATTCGCGGAACGCCTGTCCCTTTCACATAGACCGTAGCGGAATGGCGGGACAAAACGTCTCGCCAACTTTACTACCAAGCCCCCTAGACCTTTTGCCCAATCGATAAGTTCCGGCACCAGTGTGAATGGGTTAAGGCGGAAAGGGGAATCTGGGCCGACATTTCGATGTCCAGCCCACCACAGGAGATTGCAAATAAATCTGACTGATCAAAAGCAGCAATAGCAGAGACCGCACATTACGACAATCTTAAAATTCACAAAGTCTCCAGTCATTTAATGCCTGCTAGAGTTGACTGTAGCTCGGAATGCAATCGGTTGCCATAATAGGCAAAGCATGAACTCATGAGCATCTGTCTGCCCTATATGTATATCCTCTGATTGTAATGTTTACAGATATCTAGGCGATATTTGTAACATTTATTTTGTATTTGACCTGTTATAAAATCATGTGTTGAACAATTTAAACACATTGTGAACCCCAATGTTGGAGACATGCATATAGACATTGCTACAAATTTAAAACCGGATTACTCTGGAATGGCTAACTGTACAGGGGAATGTTTTACAGCTTTGTGTTCGGTAAGGTCTGCTGTTTATTCTGATATGGTTTGTCATGTGTTGAGGGAAAGTTTGCGAAGTATTCCACCAAGATGAATGGGTAGGGAGACGGGCGCAGAAAATATGATTAAATTAAAGTTACTTTTCTCGCGAACCGTTTACCACAACAGCTAACCACCAACATCGTTTAAAAGCTGAGAAACAGCTCTTTCGTGTGATACATGTGATGTCTGTGATGAATAGGCTACTCCGCAAGTAGTTCAGCAAATTTGGGTGGGACAGAAATACCTTTACAGAGCAGCAGTTCTGGCCATATCGGCTCTGGGTCACATAATGTGCTTTAAATGCATTATCGCTTCACTACACGCGAACAAGAAAAGAAAAGAAAAAAGAAACCAATGAGCTTATGTCGCGATTTCCGATAGGCCTAGGCCTAGAGAAAAGACAGCTATGGTAACCTAACAATTAGGATTTGCAAACTTTGAGACGATCCATACTCGCATTAACTGAGTATCAAACCGAACTGTGATGTTCCAAACAGAGTGACTGTAGGATGCAATGGCTAATAATCTCACTGCCTTCGACATAACTGCTAACAGTGCGCCTATTAGGCCTACTGTTAAACACCTGAAAAATATTAAGCTGCTGTTTTCTTTTCATGACTAGCAGTACGCTTGAATGATTTATGACTGAATGGAACATTGCGTTTTTAAGCGCCAGAACTGCTTATCACGTCGTGTGATAAAGTTTACACCAATCATCATCTTCTAATGTATCCTTATGTCGAGATGTCCATTTTCTTTGCCCTAGGCTATCATTTGTGCATGAAGCATGTTTCAATTAAGACCGTACACAAGCTATTTTTATTGTTGTAATATTGAATGATTTCATGAATAAAGTGTACGTGCGTACAGGATTACGACTGACGGCGCCACTGACCAAGGCCACAGTAATCTGTGAACCTCTGATTTTCAAAGGGGAATCACGGCGAACACAGGGGGCAACTCTTCTCTTCAATTTCCCTTCCAAATGACTTTTTGAG
>NC_055974.1:24469311-24476811 GCF_018492685.1 Alosa sapidissima
TTAAATAAAAATAGCCTATAAAATAAAATAGGCCAATCTTTTTTCTGAAATAAATATATTTATATGAGAAAAGTAGTGTACAGTTTCACAGCAGTGCAGAGAGCTCCGGTCAGCGGCTTGCGTGGAGCAAGGATCACAGCGCAAATTTGAACTATATCGATATATGCGATATGGTCTAATTCCATATCGCATTTTAAAATATATCGAAAAATCTTTTATATCGATATATCGCCCAGCCCTAGTGTGTGTGTGTGTGTGTGTGTGTGTGTGTGTGTGTGTGTGTGCTAGTGTGTGGTGTTATTTGTACAGATTTCTGCTGTACTTAAGGGTGTGTACACACATGCTGGCTTGTCAGTTGTCTTGGCTTTAATTAGTGAATGGTTGGGCATTGATTGGACTCACTCCTCCCCCAGACACTCTCTCTCACTCACTCTCCCTCCATGTCCATCTGCAGGGGCCATTTCCAACATTTTTTTGGAAAGCAGCACGGAAAAAACAGAGAGGCAAAGAGAGACTTTCTGTGTGTGTGTGTGTGTGTGTGTGTGTGTGTGTGAGGCAGAGAGAGAGAGAACAAGACCGTGTGTATATGTAGTGTGTGGACATGTTTGTCTATGAGTTGAAAAAAAAAAGTGAGATCCTGAATAATTATACAGTCCATTTGTAAATAGTGGAGGTCTGTTGCAGGACCAAAGAGACGTGTGTGTGTGTGTGTGTGTGTGTGCATATGTGTGTTTGAGGGAGAGAGTTATGTTTGTGCCAGATATGGACTTATACACACATACTTGGCAATATGTGTGAGTTAGTCAGTCAATCAATGTGTGTGTGAAAGAGGATTTGTCTGAAACATATTGGGGTATGTTTGAATGAATTTGTGTGTGTAAGTGTGAGTGTGTGAGAGAGAGAGACTCATCCCTTACGCAGTGTATGTGATGGAGACAGACACTCAGACAGAGTGTGTTTGAATGTATTATTCAGAGAAAGCCTGTGTGTGTGTGTGTGTGTGTGTGTGCAAATGGACAGTAGCCTTCAGCGTTAGCCTGTGATGTTTTCATCCTATCCTGTTTTTGTGAGTTCTCAGTCCCATGGCCGCTGTCTCCTTCTCCCTGGCCATTCAAATTCAAATAGCTTTATTGGCATGACAAAAAAATGGAGCACTCAATACACACACTCTCACACAGAGACAATGAGAAGCAGGGCTGCACTGCTTATAATGGTGACATTAAACCAAAACAATTATAGTGTGGCAATTAAGTCGTGATGGGTTATGTGTGTGTGTGTGTGTGTGTGTGTTTGTGTGCGTGGACACAGGCTAGCAAGAAGATTCTATTTAGTGGGAAGATTGTTTTAGTATTTCAGTTCTGCTGATGATGTTGATTATGTTGAGGAGGAGGAGGAGGAGGAGGAGGATGATGATGATGATGATGATGATTATGATGGTGGGGGTGGTGATGGCAGGAGAGTGTTGGGTGGAAAGTAAAGCTCTCACTCTCTTCCCAAGTCTTTCCTCTTTTCAACTGAGCTGTTGTTTTTCTACTGCTGCTAATTTGGATAGTAGCATTATGAGTGTATAGATCTCATGACCGTGTGTGTGTTTGCATGTGTGTACATTTTAGACTACACAGTACTATGTCTCTACGGAATATATGGACTATATGTATGTAGGCCAATGTAATATATGGACGATGCGTGTATATTGGACTATATGTATGTAGGCCAATGTAATATATGGACGATGCGTGTATATTAATGGAATATATGGACTATGTGTGTGTGTATATGACTATGTGCACGTACGTATACAGTACAGACTATCAAACTATAAGCTGCTTACGGCCATGCAGGCCTAATGTGTTAACCTTTGACCTTAGCAGCGGAAGGGCCCTCCTAATCCCCCTCACCTCGCCTGCCACTCACTCTCTAGCATGCTGGCATGCTAACCATGCTACCTCAGGATGCTAAAATGGTACAGATGCACCGATATGGCATTTTAGGGCCGATAACGATAGCCAATATGTATTGGTCTGTTGTGGCTGATACCGATACGATAGCCAATAGTATTACTCTTGAAAAGTGAATTGGGGACTGCATTTAATGAGTTTAATTTAATTTCAGTAATTTGACCTACAACCAATGATGGACAGAACACATAATAGTCCTCAGCATAGTAGGAGTCTAGCCCTATGTGGCTCCTTTAAGTTGACCTGACGTCAGTGAGATGTGAGTGAGTGGTCAGCGACAGTGTATGAATCGTTTTCATATCTATGGAGTAAACGTTTAACACAGATAAACGGCTAGATGCTGGGAAAAAGCCATAGCGGCCAAATCAGAGTTTGTGATAGATATTTATGTTTAGTTTCAACTGCGGGTAACTGAATAAAGCTGCAAAGGCTGCAACGGACATAAGACTGTATCTTATGTCCGTCTACAAGAAGGCTATAGGTACGCTGAGCTCCGCTCTGCTCGGGGTTAAACGGAGTCATTCACGAGAGGATTTTGGTCTGCGCAGATTCAACGCAGATCCACAGATCTTGTTAGAATGGAGAAATACATCCACACCGGTGACATTATTTTGAGGAAGAAGTATAGCCAACCAAGCTCAAGTAGCTCAGTATAGCCAGACGGACCTTACGTACGCCTAATTGGGAAATTAGGGCTTTAAAAAATATCAGCGCAAATTATCGCCCAGAATTCTGTTATCGGAACATTAATATTTACATGTTTTCACTTATCAGCCAATAATATATCGGCGGCCGATATATCGTGCATCCCTATAAAACGGAGAGAATTCCAGTCACTAATGTGCTAACATGCTAACCATGGCACTTAAGGATGTTAAGGTGTAGAAAAAGACCCTTCTCACCACTCACTCGACACGCTAACCATATTACCTCAGGGAGGAAGAATGGAGAGAATAAGGCATCAATCAGGGCTCCCCAATGGTGCCGGGTGGCGAGAACAAAAGGTGCAGATTAATTAGTTGCCGTGGCTTCGCTCGGATCCAGCTGAGCTTTAATTGAGAGGGTAAAGAGTCGAGCGTCAGCGCTACAAGAAGGCTAGAGCTCCTTTGAACAGCTCCTTGTCCTACTAACTGTTACACTGGGTGCAGGGAACTGTCTGTGAAATGCAGCGACATCATGAGTATTTCACTCTACCATCTAATTAAGATTTGGGTAATTTATTGTCGTTAATATATTTGTTGTTGTGTTGAGGTGTACGGGGCCATAGCTTCTGAAGTACAGTGTTACAACACGTGAGCTCTTCATTGGAAAATGACACTGTCCATTCAAAACCACTTTAACCCGCAGTCCCTGCGGTAGGTTGCTGATCATAAACTTAAAACTATGGTAGCAAAAGCATTGTGAAACTGGGATGATTATTTGTGGTATACTGTATGTTATTACATGCTTGTGTAGTAATATTGATACAACTGATTCAGAATGCTGCAGCACGCATGGTCTTCAATCAGCCAAAGAGGACACATGTAACTCCTCTCCTAGTTACTCTCCACTGGCTCCCTATGGTGGCCAGAATTAAATGTAAATCTCTTACCTTGGCCTAAAGGACACTGACTGGATCTGCTCCCTGCTATCTTAATTCAATGATCAAGATGTACATCCCCAACCGCCCACTGCGGTCTTCTGATGAGTCTGTTGTGTCGACCAGCCATAAACGCTAGGTCAAATTCAAAACTCTTTATCTCAGTGGTTCCTTGTTGGTGGAATGAGTTTCCCAGTGCTCTCCTCCGTTCCTGTGATAGTTTTGGGTCTTTCAAGAGGGGTCTAAAGGCATATCTTTTCAACATGCACTTAGTTTATCAAGTGTTTCTTATGCATTATGGTTTGTATATTATAGTATGTATTTATTGTCATTAGGCTATTGACTGAATAGACATTGTTGTTTACTATTGCTATTCTCCTTAATGTAGTCTTACCAACTTTTTCAATTGTTTACTGTTACTGTTTATTGTTGTTATTTGTATGTCACTTTGGACAAAAGTGTTTGCTACAGTAAATACCATAACCATGCATAGTAGTAGGCACTAGGGGTGTAGTAACATTTTGCCATTGGAGCTGCAGGAGATCGTAGTTGTGAACTTCAGTGACCTACCTAACCTCTGGCAGGTGCAAGTGTGTGAGATGTCACCTGTTGTTTATATAACAGCATGGTAGGAAAACAACCCAAAGCATGGAGGAGAGCAAAGATATGCACACTTAACCACACGAGAAGATATGCACACTTAATATTTTATCTGCTAGTGCGTTATTTTAATTAAATTGCATTTCAAGCTTTTGAATCAATTTTTTGTTTAAGGCTTCAATCAATTTTTTTGAGTTATTCCTAGAGGGCTGCTTGTCTGTCCAACATCTGAACTTTCACCTTTAACCTCCTCTCTTTTTCTCTCTCTTTCTCTGACAGGAGCAGTGAGGCGTTGCGGGGACAGAGGGATCGAGACGGAAGAGTGTGTGCCGTGTGTGTGTGTGCGCGCGTGTGAGCCGACCACATGAGGACCGCGGCGCAAGAGGATGGAACGTAACAGAGCGATGGCCACCTTCCAGCCTTGCTCCACAGCAGACCTACATGACCTTTAACCCTACGACCTCTGATCTCTGACCTCATTGCAGTTCCCCTTCCCCCCTTTTTTTAAAAAATATACTGCGACCCGGCACATCCCCGCTCTCCCTTGCTCGCAAGCGATAGTCCTTTTCTCTCTTGCACTCTGCACCCCTCTATCTGATCCTTTCATCCATCTTCTCCTCCTGCAGAGACCACTCTCTTATTCCTTTCGTTCCCCCGGGTGCGGAAGGAAGTCCCTGGGGTGTACTCCTTTATTTTCAACCCAGAAACAAACGCACACACACACAGACACACACACACACACACACACACACACACACACACACACACACTTCCAGACAACACACTGAGCTCCCACTTCTCTCCGTCGCATAGTCACAGCTTGTCCGTGTTTGGATCCCGAGCGCTTGACGGAGCAAGAAGCGGGAAGCAAACAAGCAAACAAACAAACAAACAAACAAACAAACAAACAAACGAACAATCCCAGCCCCCCCCCACTCCCCCCCCCCCCCCAAACAGACGAGTGGATAGTGTGAGTGAGTGAGCGCGAGTAAGTGGAGGAGAGGGGCCATGGTCCTCCTGCTCCTCCTCCGCTTCCTCCTCCTCCATCACCATCACCGCGCCTCCTCCATGTGCCGAAGTAGCAGCAGCAGCAGCAGCAGTCGGGGAACCATGCCCTGGCACTGGCTGGCACTGGCCCTGGCGTTGGCACAGTGGCCTGGCCCTGGCGCGTGCCAGCGTGGCGGCCCCGACCCGTCCAAGTACCCGACGGTCACCACCAATTACGGCAAGCTGCGGGGCATCAAGAAGGAGCTGAACAACGAGATCCTGGGGCCCGTGGAGCAGTTCCTGGGCGTGCCCTACGCCACCGCGCCTATCGGCGACCGCCGCTTCCAGCCACCTGAGGCGCCGGGCTCCTGGCAGGAGGTGCGCAACGCCACGCAGTTCGCGCCCGTGTGCCCGCAGAACATCCACGGCGTGCTGCCCGAGATCATGCTGCCCGTGTGGTTCACCGACAGCCTGGACGTGGCGGCCACGTACGTCCAGAACCAGAGCGAGGACTGCCTCTACCTCAACGTCTACGTGCCCACCGAGGACGGTGAGTGCCAGGGTGGGGCGGGCGGGGACAGGATGGGCACTAGGACCCTGTGGGTGGGGTGGGGGGGGTGGGGGGACCCCTGAAGTGTGAATCTTTTTAGATGAGAGGGGACCAATTTTGGAGTTTGATGATGAACTTGATAAACAGGTGTTGTGTGTTTCTCTTTTTTTTTAAAACAACAACACAAACTTAGGGAGCTTCAGACCAAAAACAAATAAACAAACAAATAAGTGAAATAAATCAATGAACAAATGAATGAGGAATGCCAATTTTTAAAAATGAAGGGTATAGTTTTATAGGTTTAACACGCGTCCTTACCCAACTCAATTTTTTTCTTCTGAGTCCTGGTTTTCTAATTCTGTATCCGTTCCAAGGATACCGTGTCCTTGTTTTGAGTATGTGTGTGTGTGTGTGTGTGTTACAAAAAGACAGAGGAGGTAGACATACATAACAATACTTCTTGAACACGTCCACACCCACACAAACAAACCAGCAAACAAATAAACAAACATGTTAATTACAGGCAGAATTGCTGAAAAAAAGACAGTATAAAGCAAGACCCCCCCCCCCCCCCCCCCCCCCCCACATACACACCTCTTGTTCTTATGTTTTTCCAATGCCTCCTTTTGATGTGAATCCCAATCAAATCTGGAGATTGGCCGAAACTTTTTTGTTTTTAATCTGTTTTTGAACAACAACAACAACATTTTCCCAATTCCTTAACTTGCACTAGAATAAATGTTTTCTTTTGTGGTCTTATGGGTGCAAATGTAAGCTGTGGTGATGTATCAACAGATGGCAAACATCAACTGCTGCCTGTTTCCACCAGCTCTTTCAAAGCCAAGGAAGGCTTTTGTTCAGGATGTCGAACGTAAACAGATTTCAATCTGGCAGACAAGCCAGGGAATACCCCAGTACAAATTGCTCACAGACGCAAACCGGGATGTGAGGAAAGGTTCGCGTCACTAACAATGTTCATAAAATAGCAGAATGTGTTTTACTGTATTCTTTTGAATTCGTTTTGACTGAAGCGTGACCAACTGTCTGTATAATCAGACAATGAGGGACCTTGGAGGATTGATTGATTTTGTGTGTGTGTGTGTGTGTGTGTGTCACTCCAAGGTCACTTCGCACATCCACACATAGTCATGTGCAGATGTGAGAAAAGAAAACCTTAAATATCTTTCCTCGCCTTTTTTTCGATCTTGGTCTGTCCCTCTTGGTCTAACCCCCCCCCCCCCCCCCCCACCCTTTGCCTTTTCGCACTCTGTCTTTCTTGCTGTCCACACACACACACAAACACACACATGTCTGTCATCACCCTCAGCAGGAGCAGCAGGGTGGTGTTTCAGGCCTCGCACCCCTCTTTTCATGCGCCAACATGCGATTCTCCCGGGGTGTGTGTGTGTGTGTGTGTGTGTGTGTGTGTGTGTGTGTCACCCCTTTCCTCAGCCCGAAGCTGTGTTTGTAAGTCCTTGCCCTCTATTCCCACATCTCCCAGTCCTTTCCCCCCTGAGGCCGTCCAAGAGCACACACACACACACACACACACACACACACACATACACCTCCACTTGTGTTTGTGTGAGCTCAGAACACTTAGTAGACCAGTGATGCACAGGGGTTTTATGCTAGTTCAAATGCTGCCCACAAGTTACATTGGTAACTAGTAGAAACAAATTGTGACACCGGTGAAGATTCACACCCCTAGTAACTACCCACCAGGAAAGTTACTTTGGTAACATTAGTATTTGTATTGTGAAGGTGTGTGTGTTGTCTATTCTTTATATGTTTCGCTGTCAAAGTGGCACCAACACCTGGAACCA
>NC_055974.1:24489311-24496811 GCF_018492685.1 Alosa sapidissima
CTCGAGCAGATCCACGACTCAAGGGCCTGACCCATCTGCCTAGGGTCAATACAGGACAGTAAGTCTGTAAACAATGACAAATGCATATGACAGTCAGGTGTGGAGAATAGGACATGGTGTTTAAAGCACCTGAGGTGAAAGTTACAAGAGGTGGGATGATTAATCATGATTTAGTGAGAGAAAGTGCAATAGTCCGGCGTCGGGAATTGTCCAGGAAAGAAAGTTGTCAGGGGGCAAGTGGTGGGTCAGCAGACAGGCCAGAATCCGGGCAGAGCTCTCCACACTTCACACACACACACACACACACACACACACACACACACACACACACACACACACACACACTCACACTCACACGAAGAATGCATGAAGCTAGTCATTGATTATTTAGAAATGGTATGAATAATTTTGGACAAAAAGATAAACTAGGCCAGGGCTATCAAAGATTTTGGTTGTTACAGTTTTTGGTTGTTACAGTTTTCTCAGTCGCTTTGGTGCTTTTCTTAAATCAGAATGAAAGTTTCTCATAACTATTAGTTCAACCTCCACAACATTTAGTCATTTGTGCACATCATAGTAGCAATTTCTCCTTCCTCTGAACAAATTGCAAATGCTTTTGAACATGTATCAGTTGCTTTGTCATGTCAGTCAAAATTATCTATACTTATGGATGCTGAATAGTCGTTCCCAATAAAACTAATAGTCTTCATTTCATTTCATTGATTGAGTCATTACATACAAAATTGGTGAACTAGTTACTAGTTATCAAATTCTGTCACAATGCTGTAGAATTGCAAAGAGCATATACAGTAAAACTGTGAAACGTACATATTCAGTGTCTTGTACTCACATAATCCCCTAACTACAGCAATTTGTAACTTTACTGTAGTTTTCAAATGGCTGTACAAGTACTGTATAGTGCTGTCTTGAGCATTTTCAGGTAGTGTCACCGAGTTCTGACCTTTTTATGCATGGGAAAACACTGAGAGCATGTCGTAATGAAAACATGACAAAGCCATTTGACTATCTTGTCATAAACAATTGTGTCAAGACTTCTCATTTTGATGACAATGGCAGTTTCATTGACATAAATACTTGCTTTTGAGGAATGGACTATCCATTTTGAGCAAGTGACGTGCTTTTGCAGGTTATCCACTAGGTTTTGCAGTTTGCACTAATTGTTTTGAGAAATGCACTAACTGCTGTGCAAATGTTAATAGTGATGTGAGAAAAGCACCAAAGCGACTGAGAAAAACTGTAACGTCTCCTGAAGAGTGATCTCTGTCCATCATTAACACGTCCCTGAAGGCGTCTGGAGAGACGTTCACATACTGCACAGCTACCGGACTAGTGGACTAGTGTTACATTAGCATGTCCTGAAGCCTCTCTCCTTGCTAAAGTCCGAGACGCGTCTGAGGAAGCGCTGACGTTAACGTCTCCTGAAAAGTGCTCTTTGTGTTAGTGTCCACTCTACTGTCCACTCTCCCCCTCTCAGTCAGTGGCAGACATGACGAACGAACGCAGTTCATTTCAAAACATACCTAAACATAATCAAAAAATGGTGGAAACAGTCAGTGTGTTTTACTTTAGTATTCACTTTTATCACTAACAGAGTCACATGTAAAAAACCCAGCTGAGATTAGTCGATTTTTGTAATTAAATGCACTTTAAAAATAAATAGTGTTGCTAAAGCATCGAACCTGCAGTACAGAAGTATGGAACTAGTTGTGAGGCGCACACACATAAATGACAGCTGTGCCTATGTCTGGAGTGTTATTTATTTCATACATTCGCTGTGCCATAACTGGGTTGGCCCTCAGAAGCCTTATTGTCAGAGCTCTAGAGAGTACTGAAGAGTCTAGTCCATGGATAACCTGATAGACACTGAAGGGTTCATCTGTCTTTCTAACTCTCAAATTACTTCATCTCTCTCTCTATCTCTCTCTCTTACTCTCACTTTCTCTCTCTCTCTCTCTCTCTCTCTCTCTCTCTCTCTCTTTCTCTTTCTCTCTCTCTCTCAATTCAATTCAATTGAGCTTTATTGGCATGACAAAAAATACAATTTGTATTGCCAAAGCATATACAGTATGTACATAGTAGTGTGTAAAGACATAAAACAAAACATCATGCATCATACATTACTGCAACGGCAGTGTGTGTGTGTACTGTATGTGATGGTGTGTGTGTGTGTGTGTGTGTGTGTGTATTTGACTTTTTGTGTGCTTCACTGATGAAGTGACTCCCTTTGTTTATGGCAAGCATCTATATATCTTGCTGTGACTCTTGCGCTCTTTTGTTCCTCTCCTAATAATATTCTTAGACTTAGATCCTTAAAGTTTTGAAGGTCTGGATGCATTTCTCTGAATTTAGGAAAGAATTGATCTCGTATGTCTTTCCATTGGCAGCATTCAGCCAAGAAGTGAAGCTCTGTTTCTATGGCACCTTGGTTGCAATTGGTTCACAGCCTGTCTTCTCTGGGCAGCCAGGTTTGCCTGTGTCTGCCCTTCTCAATAGCCAGTCTGTGTGACTCTCTCTCTCTCTCTCTCTCTCTCTCTCTCTCTCTCTTTCTCTCTCTCTCTCTTTCTTTTTCTCTCTCCCCTTTCCATTGTTGCCGCTGGCCTCAAATGTAAACAAGCTTATTGACATGAGATATTGTCAAAGCAATGACCATGTAAATGTATTAAACAAGTAAATACATCATTTTAATAGCAAATTAAAGATGATTGTGTTAGACATTCTGACTCCTGCTTTTCACACACACACACACACACACACACACACACACACACACTCACACACACACACACACTCACACACACACACTCACACTCACACATACACACACACACTCACACTCACACATACACACACACACACACACACACACACACATACACACACACACTCACACTCACACTCACACATACACACACACACACACACACACACACACACACACACACTCACACTCACACACACACACACACACACTCACACTCACACTCACACTCACACTCTCACACACAGACACACACAGACACACACAGACACATTGTGCTTGGCTACTTGTTCTGTCCTCATCTGCGTGTCCACTATATGTCTAGTTCTCATCACCACACCTCTATCTTATGTCTCTCATTCCCGCTCTCCTGCTCTCATTCCTTCTCTCCCTCTCTTTCTCTCACTCCCTCTTCTTTCTCTATCCCTCTCTCTCTGCCTCCCTCCCTACCTCTCTTTTCTCTCTCCTTCTGTCTGTGTTCTTCTCTATCTGCCTCTTTCTCCCTGTCTCCTTCCTTCTCTATCTTTCCCTCCTTTCCTCACCCTTTCTTTCACCCTCTCCCTCTCTCTTTCTCTTGCCTCTCCCCCTCTGTTTCACCCTCTCCCTCTCTCTTTCTCTCTCTCTCCTTCTCTTTCACCCTCTCTCTCTCTCCCTCCTTCTATCTTTCACTCTCTCTTTCTATCTCCCTCCTTCTCTCTTCCACCCTCTCCCTCTCTCTTTTTCTCTCTCCTTCTCTTTCACCCTCTCCCTCTCTCTTTCTCTCTCTTTCTCCTTCTCTTTCACCCTCTCCCTCTCTCTTTCTCTCTCTCCCTCCTTCTCTTTCACCCTCTCCCTCTCTCTTTCTCTCTCTCCCTCCTTCTTATCTTTCTTCCTCGCCCTGCTCTGCTGAAAGGGACATCTCTTCAGCTCAGGCTGGTAGCTAACAGAAGCCTGGTGTTGAATGCAAATCAGTGCTCTTCTCTTACGCCCTCCCTCACCCTCTCTCTCCTTCTTTCTTTCTTTCTTTCTTTCTTTCTTTTCTTGTCTTTGCTTTCTTTATCTCCCTTCCTCCTCCTCCTCTCTTTCTCTCTTTCTTCACCATGCATCACTTCCTCAAAAATGTGCACACTCATATACGGTCATAGTCATTGGTATACACACACAGATACACACACACACACACACACACACACACTGATCATAAACTGACCACAGTTCAAATGGGAGCAGAGAGAGAGAGATGAGCCAGGAGGACTCAGGTGGGTCCGTGCCCCCACTCCACACCCCCACCCCCATTCCACACCCCCACCCCCATTCCACACCCCCACCCCCACTCCACACCCCCACCCCCACTCGTCTTAATTGTTCTATCAAATAAAGGCTGGAAAATCCAGACAAAAAATGTCCTTGATTGGAATAATGACCTCAGGATACATTAAACATTTAATCAAATGAATCAAATTAAATGAATCAAATTACAGAAAGAAATGGCAATTATATTAAGACATAAGGCAATTGTATAAAGTCATGTGTATATATATATATATATATATATATATATATATATATAGAGAGAGAGAGAGAGAGAGAGAGAGAGAGAGAGAGAGCGCAAGAGGGACAAGTGGCTCTCTCTGTATGGCGTTTAATGGTTGTGGAGGTGTAGCGTCACAGAGTTAAAGGGACACCAGGCAACGTTTTCGTGTTAATTAATCATCTTCGTAAATCGGTATATGGTTAAATGACTCATTACGGGGCAAATGAAGGCTCTCTCGCCCGCCCCTACTGCCTGTAGGAAGAATATCCCACTTGCAAGTTCGGTGTATCCTACCCGCCGACCGAAGCAGGATCAGTTTAGAGCACAGAGGAAGGCTAACGAAACGCTAGCGATTGTTGCAAACGTGTGTATAATGGCAGAGCCGGTGAAGAAGCAGCGAAAACCCTTGACGAAAGATGCAAAGAAAAGGAAAAGAGCTTCAGACCGAGCGAGGGGGAGTTTCGTAGAGAAAAAGCATCAGGCTTGCCTGGTGTCCCTTTAAGGCCATTCCACACTCCATATTTCCATGAGTCCATATTTGTCATCCAATTTTCACACAGTTAAAACCAAACACAAACTCACGTGTCAGTGCAAGGTATCTTACTGCAGCGCTTTTGTAATATGACAGATTGAAACAAAAACACAGACAGAATGAAAGACTTAAGAGTGCAAAGGCCATTCCAGAGACCCACAGTATGGGCTGTCCACCCCACCTCCCTCTCCCTCGGGCAGCTGCTTAGTATGCATACGATGGCCTATTCAGGGAGCGCCGTCCAGAGAGTCTCCGCTCGAAAACAAAGTGCATGTGGAAGAAACGACTACAGGAGAGGAGAGAGAGAGGGAGGGAGGGAGAGAGGGAGGGAGGGAGGGAGAGAGGGACAGAGGGACAGAGGGAGGGAGGGAGGGAGAGAGGGACAGAGGGAGGGAGGGAGGGAGGGACAGAGAGAGGGACAGAGGGAGGGAGGGAGAGAGGGAGGGAGGGAGGGAGGGAGAGAGGGAGGGAGGGAGGGAGGGACAGAGAGAGGGAGGGAGGGAATGATGGTGAGTGAAGGAAAGAGTGGAGAGAAAGACAAGCAAACAAGACAATAATGTCGATAAGGCTAATCTCATTGCTATAAGATGGCTTATCATAAAGGTCTGGCAGCCACACAACACCATGTAGCGCATCCAGAGAGGTCGATAGCCACACATTAGAGGAAGAGAGAAAGAGTGATACAGAGAGAAATGCAGAAATAATAGAAGAGATGGAGATAGAGAGAAAAATGCAGAAAGAACAGAAGCGAGAGAGAGAGGGATACAGAGAGAAATGCAGAAAGAAAAGAAGAGAGAGAGAGGGATACAGAGAGAAATGCAGAAAGAAAAGAAGAGAGAGGTGGACAAAAAGAGACGAAGACAATGTTTCAAAACGACATGACGAAGAAGACTAAAAACAAATATGGAAGGCAAGAGTAGCAGTAGTGCTCGGTCATATAGCGTAATCTCGGAGATTAGCACGGCACATTTGGTGTGTTTTAGTGAGATTAAGGCACTGTTTCATAGTCACACCGGCCAGGCAGGACCAGACAAGACACCACACACACTCTGAACAGAACAGATAGCACCTCCGGACCTGACCAATGAGCTAACACATGCATGTTGGGCAGGAAGTCAAGGGGTCACGAGAGAGAGAGGGTGAGAGGGAGGGGGGGGTGCTCTACACTTGGTGCTATACACTAGGTATAAGTATAGTGTAAGTATATATACTCTTTTGATACGTTTTTATAGTTTTATAAGTTTTTAGATTTTCATTTTATATAGTATTTATGATTTTATAAATATATATACTCTTCCCGTGAGGGAAATTTGGTCTCTGCATTTATCCCAATCCATGAATTAGTGAAACACACTCTGCACACTGTGAACACACAGTGAGGTGAAGCACACACTAATCCCAACGCAGTGAGCTGCCTGCTAGAGCGGCACTCGGGGTTAGGTTTCCTTGCTCTAGGGCACTTCAGCCGTTCCTACTGGTCGGGGTTCGAACTGGCAACCCTCCGGTAATAAGTCCGAAGTCTTAACCAGTAGGCCACGGCTGCCCCCAAGGTGACCATGACTCTTATATCATCTCACTTCCAGCCTGTGTTAAGATTGAAATGTGTAGTCCGTAATGTACAGTAGGCCATTATGATACATCACATTAGGTGAGCTGCCATGGCGATTACTGATCAGGGTAATCTGACATTGTAATGACACTGTCACTGCACATCACATGACTGGAAGCCAGTACTATATGCCGTGTTTATGATATAATTACATCAGTCATAGGAGCAGAGGTGGACATTCTGGCTTCCGAGAGTAAACGTCTCCCCACGTATCTGTTATATTTCTTTGTTATATTCGACTTTCTTCAGCAAGATAGAAGAACAATCGTAAGATATTTATAGTCTATTACACATACAGCGATGGGTCACTGTCAGATTTGCCTCCTTTGAGTAGCATTTGCAGCGCATCTAATCTTTTAACTTCTTCCAAAAATATGACTGTAAAAAGGTTAGCCATCCTAACCTGAGGTGCTGCAGCCGGAGTGTCTGGCAGAAGAGCTGTGATCTTATTCCATATAGTTTGAGCTGTGCTTCATCATGGAGTCTGTGCGTGTTAAGGACGTGATCTAATTCCGTATAGAGTAAGGGCTGTGCTTCATCATGGAGTCTGTGCGTGTTAAGGACGTGATCTTATTCCGTATAGAGTAAGGGCTGTGCTTCATCATGGAGTCTGTGCGTGTTAAGGCTAGCTAATTTGATTGCCCATACACCCTCATTTCCATAATGTCACAGAAAGGTCATCAGTCATGTTTGATGTTTTTTTTTGTTGCAATTATTGAATTATTGAATGTGTGTGTGTGTCTGTGTGTGTGGCTGTTTCTGTGTGTGTGTGTTTGTGTGTGTGTAAGCATGAGATACAATTCCAGTTATAACATCCAGTTTTCAGTTATATTATTGTGTGGTCAGATGGTCGTGTTTAAGTGTGTGTGTGTGTGTGTGTGTGTGTGTGTGTGTGTGTGTCATTGTCATTGTCATTGCATGTTTTCCATAGAATTCCATTCCATGAGTTATAATTGTCATGCCATGGCAAATGAGCTTTTGTGTGGTTTTGTGCCATTTCGTATAGTAGCAATTCTCATGGCATGGTGCACAGATTTGTGTGTGTGCGTGTGTGGTGGATAAAGATT
>NC_055974.1:24501811-24506811 GCF_018492685.1 Alosa sapidissima
TCCACAAAACCCAACATAGGCTAATCAAGGATATATGTTTTATACTTTTAGTTTTTATTTGAAATATCTGCATTGATGGGGGCAGTAGGCAAACGTTAGGCCTACTTTCGTTTTGCACTTCAGCTTGTATTCGGTGTAAACAAACAAGCATGCGTGAAAGTCTGGAGTTGTCAGTAGCGTTCTACCTTTGAATAAAATGGGAGTATTACGGGAGGCTACTTTTGTGCCGGTTCGCTACAGCTATATTTTGCATATTGCAGCCAATACGTCAACTGGGCTAAAAGGAATGTTAGGTTACCTTTCCTTCTCTCACTGCATTCTCAGAATCTCATCCTGTTCCTCCTATATCCAATGAATTCGGTGGATAGAAGAACTAATTTCATCTTTGCTGGCTATTCTAACTTTCCGCTTTTTCTGCGCGCTCTTGGATTTGATAGAAGCGACTACTAGCGAGTCACAACGCGAAACTGCTAACGTTGATGGGAGGTGTAGTTTTTATGCTGCATTCGCGACGTGATTCTATGGTTTGCACCAGTAATGTTTCTCGATGTTGCGGTATATTTTATAGACAAACATTGACATGGTTAGAAGTAATTCGCACCAGTGCGCCTAAATATTTTTTTGCACTCGGACGGCATCATTTTTACTCACATGTGCGAGTGAAATGGGCGCACTGTAGAGCCCTGACACACATAAGTCTGTGTGTGGGTGTGTGAAGGGGGGTGTTTCTCTCTGTGTGCATCTGCCAGAACTGCGTAGCATCCTTACCTGTGTTCACATATCCAACTGGCAGTGTGTGTGTGTTGCAGGCAGCCTCAGTCGTGACATCAAACCGCATGTACTAATTTGCTTGCCATGAGGAATTAAATCTTCAGATGGCAGAGGGAACAGAGAGAGAGAGAGATGCACACACATACACACAGATATGCGTACACACAAAGCCCTTCTGAAGACATCATATCACACACATGACACAAACCTACTGTAGAATTGACATGCATGCATGTCCAGTATACAGGTCTCGAAGGCTCATTGTGACGTGTGTGTGTGTGTGTGTGTGTGTGTGTATGTATGTCACACACATACATACTCTCACACACGCAATCACATGAATACACATGCTCTCACACACGCATACACACATACACACATATGCATTTTCATGCCTGATTGCTTGAGACAAATTGACACCCCCATAAAAGGCTGTAGAGTAGGACAGAAAGCTCTGTCTAGCACCTAACAACGCTAACAAGCCAACGCAACCCTTAAGCACCAAAGGCTTTTATGTCAACACATTTGTGCACTCACAGTTCGCCCCAACTGAGGGAAAATAGACACGCATTTCGCTTGCATCAATACACAAACACAGATTCAAACATACGCGCACACACCTATTTACACACACACACACACACACACTTTACCCATTTACACACACACACACACACACACACACACACACACACACACACTTACACTCACTCTCTCTCTCTCTCTCTCTCTGCCTCTCTCCTCCCTCATGGTATTGCTTGGTATCTGTCCCATGCACATAAGAGCACAAATACCTGATGATTTATTTACTCTGACACACTTATACACACACACACACACACACACACACACACACTTAAAGATTGTGAGATAGGAAGGTGAAGGAAAGCAGTGTGTTGGATGTAATGAAGGGAGAGGGACATGTTGGAGCAGTAGAACCTGTAGGCATAGTTCGAATTACGGGGGGTACTATACCCCCCAATGAAGACCCAGTACCCCCCAAAGACACAGAAATATCAGTTTTGGTGGGATCAGATCATTTTTCTGATATTCTGAAAAATACCATTACAGTTACAATCCAAGTCAACTCCTATTTTCACTGTAGGAACATTTGAATGTAAAGCGATTTCAGACACCCCTACTGTGGACCGTACCATTTTTAACCACCGTGGCGCTACAAGAAACGGAGATAGAGAACAAGCAAGTGTCAACGCTGAATGACAAAACGCTAGGTACATTTCTCCAGTAGGCTAAATTCATCTAGCTTGTTGAAAATGTGTTATTTTACAACCTTCATTTATTAACGTGTTTTGTTCTTTCATAGCTCATGTCACGTCTTCTTACATTGAATTACCGGCTACTTACCTGCTACTGTTGCTGCACAACACATGTTGCACTTGGCGATCATGGTGGGGATTGATATGGTAGTGGACCATGATGGTCATAGAAGAAGTGAAGGAGCAGTACCCCCCAGCTATGGTGGGGTCATTTGCACTCTGCCTGTAGAGCTGCAGCCATGGCGCTTTTAAAGGGACACCAGGCAAGCCTGATGCTTTTTCTCTACGAAGCTCCCCCTACCGTCTGTACGTGTCGATACGTATGCGAGCCCTCGCTCGGTCTGAAGCTCTTTTCCTTTTCTTTGCATCTTCCATCAAGGGTTTTCGCTGCTTCTTCGCCGGCTCTGCCATTATACACACGTTTGCAACAATCTCTAGCGTTTCGTTAGCCTGCCTCTGTGCTGTGGATGCAGGATGGAAACTGAAACTGCTTCGGTCGGCGGGTACGATACACTGAACTTGCAAGCGGGATATTCTTCCTACAGGCAGTAGGGGCGGGCGAGAGAGTCTTCATTCGCCCTGTAATGAGTCATTTAACCATATACTGACTTACGAAGATGAGTAATTAACACAAAAACGTTGCCTGGTGTCCCTTTAAAAGGAGTCGCGGGGGAAATTGGGTCCATTTGGAGGTAGACAGTGGAGGGCAAATGAACTTGGACGGAACCAATACTACCCAGTTAATGATAATGAGAAGAAACGCATATTGAGGCAAAGACAGAAGTGTGTGTCTCTCTCATTCCCCCTGCTTATTGTCCTCCCTTTATATCGCTCTCTCCCTTCATCTCTCCCTCTCTCTCTCTCTCTCTCTCCATCTCTGTATCCACCCCTTCTCTTTGCCCCCTCCTCTCCCACTGAACACTCCCTCCTTCTCTCTCAGTGGTGGGAAGTCATCATGACTGAGATGACTCAGGAAGAGAGGGTTCAGTCGAGGAGATGAGACACAAGGCCGAGTAGTCCAGTGCAAAAAGACAGAACGCTAGACCAGTCTCCCCATGTGTCTGACTATCTCTAGCGTCTCTCTCTATCTCTCTCTCTCTCTTCTGTCTCTCTCTCCTCCTCTCCTCTCTCTCTCTCTCTCTCTCCAGTCTCTCTCTCTCTCTTCTGTCTCTCTCTCTCTCTCCAGTCTCTCTCTCTCTCTTCTGTCTCTCTCTCTCTCTCTCTCTCCCTCTGCAAATGTCCAAGAACGCTTCCATCTTCCACACCTCTGATTATTTGTCTTCCCTTTACTCACGGTCTCGCATGCATGCATACATACATACAGTGTCCATATTTCTCTTTTACACACACACACACGCACACACACACACACACACACGCACGCACACACACACACACACACACACAGTTTGGTATGCAAATGCAAACACTAACTATGCAGTTGAATTCCATTTCGTCTTTTTTGGCATAGCTCACTGGTGTCGCAGTATCTCCAAAGAGGTATATTTTACTGGACTATTTTACTGAAACCCTACTAATGGACATACATAAAACCTGCAATGATAATGATGGTCATCCACTGTTCCTCTGTGATGCTATCAGCTAGCCGTTAATTGTCTGCTTGCGGGCGAGTCGACATGGGCTACTTTTTGTGAAATATGCATCTTCCTAATTACTCTACACTGTACATACAAGGTTTTGGAGGTGTTAGCTATTCCTCAATTGCGTTTTCTTCTTTTTACTGCAGAGGGATAACAACAAATGTACCCCCTCCCCTCACCCCCCTCCCTGGGTAGCCAAAATCTGGCCCCTTCTGTGGCCGAGTCTCAGTCAGTGCTTTTCTCTTCAGCCTGGTTCATTGGCTGGTCACTGATGGTTCATTGGTTGGTCACTGATTGTGTGCTAAATATGTGCTTGTAATGCTCCCTCTCTCTTTGTGTGTCTGTGTGTGGTCGTCAATCCCTAACTTTCCCCTTTTATCCCAACATGGACAGGTTGTTGAGAGAGACAGAGATTGTGTGTGTGTGTGTGTTTATGTGCAAAATCTATAGGCAACACTAACACCAAGATATTCACCATGAAATTATGACGGTCAAGCGTTCCAGACACAGAATAAAGTGGCTTAGCCAGCATCCAACCTACGTGTCTGTGTCCTCATCACACTTCATAATGTACCATCTCACCATACAGTTAATAATATTGTTAATAATATTGTTATGTATATTATATAAACTGTCTGTGTATAGGGGGTCAGTCATAGTAGCACTGAAGGATGCAGTAAGTGGCTTCACAGTAACGGCTTTTGCTTTTGCAACTCCCAACTCTTGTGTACTTTTGTAGTTGTTCACTTCCTGCTAGTCTTATCCAAAGCCACGTACAGTGTCATATTTTTTCCCTTTTATCACCATGTGAGTTTTCTCAACCTCGTAACCTGGGTATTTTTACCTCCTGGTGCCTCGCAGTCATTGGCAAGTTGCGGAATTTTTAAATCCCATTTCACACGCTTGTAAAAAAAGTTGTGAAATTCAGAAAAATCCATTGAAAGTTTTGGAAAAAGTCTAATGAATGTAGGTCAAATGGAATTAAATTATGCCATTGTGCTCTTCCATGGGTAGTGTTTCATTGTGCAAATTCTTGCAACCTGATACTGTTTCCACTTCAATTTTCTTGAGCTTGAGAAGCCTATTAAAAAGAAACGGAAAAGGTTATTTAATATTCGTTCAATAATTAGGTCCAACTTTTGTGGAGTGAAAGTGAGATATTTTGTCTACTGGTAGGCCTGGCTCTATTAATTAGGGATCCTTCTAAAAGTCATGTATACGTTTTAAAATGTTACCAGTGAAAATGGGTTAGAACCCTCCACCTTCCTCTTTAAGAGAAACTATAGGAGCTTTCACTCTTCACTCAAGTGTGTGTGTGTCTGTGAGGGTGTGCGTGTGTGTGTGCTTGTGG
>NC_055974.1:24511811-24514311 GCF_018492685.1 Alosa sapidissima
GGGTGTACAACTGTACAATATGATGATACAATTTAAATCTCTCACTTTGGCCTTTGGCCTTGGACACTGGATCTGCTCCTTGTTATTTTAATTTAATGATCAAGATATACATCCCCAACCGCCCATTGCGGTCTTCTGATGAGCGTCTGTTATGTCGACCAGTCATAAACACTAGGTCAAATTCAAGACTCTTTTCCTCAGTGGTTCCATGTTGGTGGAATGAGTTGCCCAGTGGTCTCCGTTCCTGTGATAGTTTTGGGTCATTTAAGAGGGGTCTAAAGGCATATCTGTTCAACATGCACTTAGTTCATTAAGCGCTTCTTATGCGTTATGGTTTGTAAAATATTTTTTTATTTCCATTAGGCTGTTGATTAATTTGACATTGTTGTTTACTATTGATATTCTCTTTAATGTAGTCTTACCATGTTATTGTTTTTATATTATTGATTGAATGGACATTATTGTTTATTATTGCTTTTTTTCCCCTCATTTTCATTGTTTATTTCATTAGGCTATTGATTTAATTGACATTGTTGTTTATTATTACTATTCTCCTTATTATAGTCTGACCAACAAATAATATTGCATTTTATTTTGTTGTACGTTCTTAAATGGTACAATGTCTGCAAAAATGAGTGATTCCGGAAATATTCAAAGGCCTTAAGGTACCTCTAGATATTGTAGGAACAATTCAAATCATTCAATTTTGCACAGTGTGTTTTTATTGATATCCTAACACATTTAGGGGGTGAGAGTTGAACATTTCCAAAAATGTTCCCCCATATAAGGACCACCCTAGTGTGTGTGTGTGTGTGCTTTAATCATCATCGAGCAACTACCAGTGTTACATGAACACCCACTTCCTGTGTGTGTGTGTGTGTGTGTGTGTGTGTGCTTCAATCATTATCGAGCAACTACCAGTGTTACATGAACACCCACTCCACGGTGACCACGCCACAGTGAGTTCAACGATGCTCTCAAGAAGCACTCATAGCAGTGCACTCCCAAACACACACTCCCTGTGTGTGTGTGTGTTATTCCTCATTGTTGTAAGGCGCAATATAAGTATAATTTACAGAATTTGCATATAGAGTAATTTAGCTTTATTTACATTAGCCAGATTGGAGTGGAAAGGTTTTGTGTAGTTGCATTTAGCCTATATTAGACATTATGTCTAATTACTAAGGATAGAAATTACATGCCAATTAAGTGCACAAAACAGTAGAAGACAGTGACTGCATTATGTGTGTGTGTCATTTGATTTAATTTTAAACAGACATTGTTGTTTATCATGTAGTATTGGCCACAGTATTGAACTCCAGTTCTATGTTGCTAGTAGCAATGCATTGCATGCATTGCAGGTAATTGGCAATATGTGTTTATATGTCCTGTACATTAGCCAGAGGCAATGTTTGAATATAGAGTATGGTGACACGAGGCATAGCAACAGGGAAGAAAATGATTCATATTCAGTATTAGGAATTGTAGGGCAGAGAGGGGGGGGGGGGGGGGGGGGGGGTTGGAACTGGCAGATGAAGGTCAACAGATCATCTGGGCTGTGTGTGTGTGTGTTTGTTTGTGTGTTTTATTTGGCTAGTGTGGTGAGGTATTAAGCTAGACTTGCACCATGCCTAGCCGAGGTGATTAAGAGGGAATTGATTTCTCACAGAGGCAAACAGGACAGATCATGACGTCTGTGTGTGCGTGCTGACCTACGTCAGGGGCCTGCGTGTGTGTGTGTGTGTGTGTGTGGGGCGGGGGGTGTGTGTGTGTGTGTGTGTGGGGGGGGGGGGGGTGTGGGGCGGGGGGTATCACAGATTGGCCCTTTAGTCCACCTGAACCCTTTTATTATCTGATACCTTTGTTTGCTCTTGACATATACTTCATTCTCGCTGTCTCTATATGCAAACACTTGTCTTTTCACTTCTCTCTCTCTCTCTTTCTCTCTTTCTTTTTCTCTCTCACACAAACACACACACACACACACCTACCTACACAAGTACAAACAAGTATACACGTGTATTCACACACACACACACACACACACACACACACACACACACAGCACATTGAGCATCAGTAGCACAGTAAAGGTCACACAGCATCTCTCTTAAGTGCCCTTAAGTCTGAATGGGTCCCTCAGACTCAATCAGAGTCAGAGAGAGAGAGAGAGAGAGAGAGAGAGAGAGAGAGAGAGGAGAGAGAGAGAGAGAGAGAGAGAGAGAGAGAGATAGAGAGAATAGAGAGAGAGAGAGGATGAAAAGGGCCAGTCTACTCCAACATCAAATGAATGGCAGATGAAATGAGATGGACGAAGTGGAGTCAGGGCTCAAAGCCCAGGTTGCAGGCACTGATGAGACACTTCCCCTATCGGGTGTTAAGAATGCACAGACACAGGGGGACATTGGATGAGAGAGAGAGAGAGTTCATGTGTTGTGTGTGTGTGTTTGTATTATATAGTGAGTTTATGTATACAGTGTGTGTGTGTGGGGGGGTCTGT
>NC_055974.1:24534311-24542791 GCF_018492685.1 Alosa sapidissima
GAGAGAGAGAGGGAGAGAAGGGGCATTTGAGAGAGATAGGGAGAGAGAGAGAGAAGGGGTGTTTGGAGACAGAAAGAGAGGTAGATGGAGAGAGTAAGGGAGGGAGAGAGAGAGGGAGGGAGGGAGGGAGAGAGGGAGCGAGCGAGTGAGTGGAGTGGACCCGTCAGATTTGTTCTTTATTATATTAGGGAAAACAGCATTCAGATGAAGTCATTTCGAGCAGCCCAGAACACTGCACAACGTGTGTGTGTGTGTGTGTGTGTGTGTGTGGGGGGGGGGGGGGGGGGGGGGGGGGGGGGGGTGTTGAGGCCTGCATTGCCTTCTGCTTTTTGCTGGTTACAAACACACACAGACAGACACACACACATACACACACACAGACACACATGCACAAACATGCATACACACACATATGAAAACACAGACGCACACACACACACACACACACTCTACTGGATTGAGACAGTAATTGGTTTAGAGTTTAAAGCTTTCTCCTTTGTGGCTATCCATGCATAAGTGCTATCCAATGCAATTTGATTCACACACACACACACACACACACACACACACACACACACACACACACACACACACTTAGAGGGAGTCGGCCGTTCTGCATTCTGCAGGAAGACAGAGCAGAGAAGGGTTCTCCAGCAGAGAGTCTTGTGCAAAGACAGGGAGCAATTACAGTGCTCTCAATGCAGTGTCTGCAGGTTCCCTAACCTGTGTGTGTCTGTGTGTGTGTGTGTGTGTGTTTATGTGTGTGTTTATGTGTGTGTGTTTATGTGTGTGTGTGTGTGTGTGTGTGTGTGTGTGTGTGTGTGTGTGTGTGTCTGTCTGTCTGTCTGTGTGCCTGCGTTTGTTTGTGTGTATGTGTGTGTGTATTCAGGTTTTCAATAATGTGTGTGTGTGTGAGTGTGTGTGTGTGTGTGTATCTATGCTGGCTTCTTATGTTTTTTTCCCAGACCAATAGTGTCACTGCTTGTTCTTGGGGAGGTGATGTGAACTTTCTCAGCATAAGCAAGCCTGGAGGAGGTATATGTTTGCCTGTGTATGCTTGAATGCATACGTGCGAGCACATGTGTGTATGTGTTTGAGAGTATGAGAGAGAGACACGCGCTATATTGTGTCGTAAATCTCCTGCCCTTCCCTTCTCGTCCACAAGCGTGGCGCCCATATGTCATCGATGTGTCCAGAGGGCATTTACTAGGCGGGCCGCCCATGAAATATGACACGTGGCTCCACACACCACCACACACCTCCAGTGTAATTTCATCTGGTTTATTACCCAACACACACACACACACTCACACACACACCTTCACACATGCTTACCCCTCACTCTGACACACAAATACACAGGAGCACACTCTAAATGTTGTCGGTATACAACATCAGATAGTGTGTGTGTGTGTGTGTGTGTGTGTGTGTGTGTGTGTGTGTGTGTGTGTGTGTATGTCTGTGCAGTGTTTCCCACAGAATTGGATTCAATTTGTGGCGGTAGCTGACTTTGACAACGGGGGGGGGGATTAAGATTGTCTTGGTAGTGTATAGGTCTAATTGAGTGCCTGTCACTTTAAGACGTTTGAGGGAACCCTTGCAATTGTAACACAGTTGAAAGGCTGCTGATGTGTGGATGCAATTCATAACGTTTTCTACATAGTTAAAATAAAGGTTCGTACTTCTCCTTGGGACAAGCACTTTTGAATTTTGGAAAACACTTTTCCATTTACATCGGGATTTTGCAAACATTCAGTGTCAGAGTCAATAAAATGAGCCCTTCAACGAAATTGACAAGCAGCTGTAAGTAGGCTAAGCATGCTAAATTCGACATCCAAACAGTATTCTAACGTTAGCTTTGAGATACTGCTTGATTTCATAACTTAACTTAGTTTAGTCTCTTCAATGTAGCCTACTATGTTGTGATAAGACCTTAGCAGAGTTCACTTCAATGCAGCAGTTTTGAACAAATTTGCGCAGCATGGTCACAATGCTAAGCGGATTTAATAGCAATTTAGCCAGACATCTTCTATGCAATGCTTCTTCTATGTGGCAACCACAATCCTTCAACAATCGTGAATATTTTGTTAAATGCACATGCAGAGGAGTGGTAGCGGGCTACGAGAGAGAGCGGGGCGGGGCAAGGAAAGGCTGCGTGCGTAAAAAGCGCAGCTCAATGGCAATGCAAGGATTTGACCTTATATTTAATTTAAATTAAATTAAATTAAACATAGAATATTCATCTGTGGCGGCCGATTTTTATTTCGTGGCGCCCCGCCACAGATTAGTCAATGTATGGGAAACACTGGTCTCTGTGTTTGCGTGTTATTGGTGTGTAAATGTACGTATGTCCTTGACATTTTGTGTCTGTATTCACTCATATTTATGGAGTGAATACATGTGTTTTGGATTTATGTATTTACACACACACACATTTCCACTCCCCCATTCATCTGTGAGTGTGTGTGTGTGCGCGCGCGCCTCCTGAGTGAGAGATGTAGTGTGTGCACTGCTGAGTTATGGCTCTAGCCCGGCGCCTGCCACAGATGACAGGATGTCACCTACGACTCCTCAGGTGGGCAAATAAATGATAACAATAATAAATGAACAATAAACCATAACAACAACAACAACAACAAACACAGTATGGCAGCATTTGATGATCCAGATAGGAGATCCTATATGTTACAAATGTAATCACATGTTATCCTGTACTGAATCAGTCCGACATGTAGAATACTTTACACTAAACGAATGCCGTGCATATCATCAGTCAAGGGAGTAACGGTTGACTGCCCCATTGAGTATTGACCATTTCTATTATGACGAACGATGATGGACAATCGGCGATCAAACACGCAAGCAGCCCCTGAGTCTGGCCACAAAGAAGTAGTGAGGCAGCAGTAAAAGCGTTCTATATATACAGTTCTATACAGTCTATGAGTAAAAGCGTTCTATATATACAGTTCTATACAGTCTATGAGTAAAAGCGTTCTATATATACAGTTCTATACAGTCTATGAGTAAAAGCGTTCTATATATACAGTTCTATACAGTCTATGAGTAAAAGCGTTTTATATATACAGTTATATACAGTCTATAGTCTATGAGTAAAAGTGTTCTATATATACAGTTCTATACAGTCTATGAGTAAAAGCGTTCTATATATACAGTTCTATACAGTCTATGAGTAAAAGCGTTCTATACAGTCTATGAGTAAAAGCGTTCTATATATACAGTTCTATACAGTCTATGAGTAAAAGCGTTCTATATATACAGTTCTATACAGTCTATGAGTAAAAGCGTTTTATATATACAGTTATATACAGTCTATAGTCTATGAGTAAAAGTGTTCTATATATACAGTTCTATACAGTCTATGAGTAAAAGCGTTCTATATATACAGTTCTATACAGTCTATGAGTAAAAGCGTTTTATATATACAGTTATATACAGTCTATGAGTAAAACCGTTCTATATATACAGTTATATACAGTCTATGAGTAAAACCGTTCTATATATACAGTTATATATAGTCTATGAGTAAAACCGTTCTATACAGTCTATGAGTAAAAGCGTTTTATATATACAGTTATATACAGTCTATAGTCTATGAGTAAAAGTGTTCTATATATACAGTTCTATACAGTCTATGAGTAAAAGCGTTCTATATATACAGTTCTATACAGTCTATGAGTAAAAGCGTTTTATATATACAGTTATATACAGTCTATGAGTAAAACCGTTCTATATATACAGTTATATACAGTCTATGAGTAAAACCGTTCTATATATACAGTTATATATAGTCTATGAGTAAAACCGTTCTATACAGTCTATGAGTAAAAGCGTTTTATATATACAGTTATATACAGTCTATGAGTAAAAGCGTTTTATATATACAGTTATATACAGTCTATGAGTAAAAGCGTTCTATACAGTCTATGAGTAAAAGCGTTCTATATATACAGTTCTATACAGTCTATGAGTAAAAGCGTTCTATATACACAGTTCTATACAGTCTATGAGTAAAAGCGTTCTATATATACAGTTCTATACAGTCTATGAGTAAAAGCGTTTTATATATACAGTTATATACAGTCTATAGTCTATGAGTAAAAGTGTTCTATATATACAGTTCTATACAGTCTATGAGTAAAAGCGTTCTATATATACAGTTCTATACAGTCTATGAGTAAAAGCGTTTTATATATACAGTTATATACAGTCTATGAGTAAAAGCGTTCTATATATACAGTTCTATACAGTCTATGAGTAAAAGCGTTCTATATATACAGTTATATACAGTCTATGAGTAAAAGTGTTCTATACAGTCTATGAGTAAAAGCGTTTTATATATACAGTTATATACAGTCTATGAGTAAAAGCGTTTTATATATACAGTTATATACAGTCTATGAGTAAAAGCGTTCTATACAGTCTATGAGTAAAAGCGTTCTATATATACAGTTCTATACAGTCTATGAGTAAAAGTGTTCTATATATACAGTTCTATACAGTCTATGAGTAAAAGCGTTTTATATATACAGTTCTATACAGTCTATGAGTAAAAGCGTTTTATATATACAGTTATATACAGTCTATAGTCTATGAGTAAAAGTGTTCTATATATACAGTTCTATACAGTCTATGAGTAAAAGCGTTTTATATATACAGTTCTATACAGTCTATGAGTAAAAGCGTTTTATATATACAGTTATATACAGTCTATGAGTAAAAGCGTTCTATATATACAGTTCTATACAGTCTATGAGTAAAAGCGTTCTATATATACAGTTATATACAGTCTATGAGTAAAAGCGTTCTATACAGTCTATGAGTAAAAGCGTTTTATATATACAGTTATATACAGTCTATGAGTAAAAGCGTTTTATATATACAGTTATATACAGTCTATGAGTAAAAGCGTTTTATATATACAGTTATATACAGTCTATGAGTAAAAGCGTTCTATACAGTCTATGAGTAAAAGCGTTCTATATATACAGTTCTATACAGTCTATGAGTAAAAGCGTTCTATATATACAGTTATATACAGTCTATGAGTAAAAGCGTTCTATACAGTCTATGAGTAAAAGCGTTCTATATATACAGTTCTATACAGTCTATGAGTAAAAGTGTTCTATATATACAGTTCTATACAGTCTATGAGTAAAAGCGTTTTATATATACAGTTCTATACAGTCTATGAGTAAAAGCGTTTTATATATACAGTTATATACAGTCTATAGTCTATGAGTAAAAGTGTTCTATATATACAGTTCTATACAGTCTATGAGTAAAAGCGTTCTATATATACAGTTCTATACAGTCTATGAGTAAAAGTGTTTTATATATACAGTTATATACAGTCTATGAGTAAAAGCGTTCTATATATACAGTTCTATACAGTCTATGAGTAAAAGCGTTCTATATATACAGTTATATACAGTCTATGAGTAAAAGTGTTCTATACAGTCTATGAGTAAAAGCGTTTTATATATACAGTTATATACAGTCTATGAGTAAAAGCGTTCTATAATATATACAGTCTATGAGTAAAAGTGTTCTATAAATATACCCATATCTATATATATAGTCTATGAGTAAAAGCATTCTATATATATATAGTCTATGAGTAAAAGCTTTCTATATACATTGTCTATGAGTAAAAGCGTTCTATATACAGTAGGGTCTGTTCGAAACGGAACGGAAACGGAGACAATGAAACTGCTGCCTTTTTGGACATCTTATTAGATTTGTAGATTTGAGATGAGAAATAAACAATTTACTATCTGATTATATCATTGTTGTAACCATTAATTGTGTCTGGGCTGATATATCTGCCGCCCGTAAAACTAATTTATACCATTAACCTGCTAGCTTACGTAAGTAAGGGATAATGTATAGAACGCCGGTCATTATTGGAAAAATAAGTCCCGACAGGGCAAACCGGACCCCGGAGCGCAGCGGAGACTGATTTTCCCATAATGACCGGCGTTCTATACATTATCCCGCTTATTATACGGCTACTTGCCAAAACGAAATAATAAACTCCCCACGATATGACTTTAGCCTACATAGCCTAGCCTATTTGTTACCGTTCATCGTGGCATTTGCTGAAAAACAAATAGTTCGCAACAACACACGCTGCTGAACTTGAATCAAACATTCTTTAGAACACAGCTGATCAACCGTCTGCTTTCACGTTTGAATGAAGTCCTTGCATAGTGATATGAAAGACGTATCAGAAGCACAAAACCCGTTGCCATTGACAGCGGTAATTATGTTTGCAGCGGTAATTACATGAATTTATTTTACCGTAGAACGTTGGGAAATCCCATTCAAGTCAATGGAGCGTTCTACTAGCATTGTGAAGAGCCGTATAATAAGCTAATTTAGTTTAACATAGACAGCTCTCTATGTAGGGAGGGAGGCATCAGGCAGCTGTCTGCCGTTTCGAACAGACCCATAGTCTACGAGTAAAAGCGTTCTATATATACAGTCTATGAGTAAAAGCTTTACTGCTCGTTTCCACAAGGACAAGTAACAGGCAACAGGAAGCTTTTATAACAAAACAAAACGACCTCAACATGGCCCCCTTTATCCCCTATTATATTGATATTCATACTCACTTCCCATGAGCACCTACTCTCTCTATCAGGCTGTAACCTCTTATATAAATGAAGCATTTTTTTGTTTTTGTTTTTGTTTTGTTCTTAGAACTTAGAACTCAGGACAGTGTGATTTTGGTCTCACTAGATCAGTTACCCACAAATTCGCAGTTTTTGCAGTTTTCACTTGTTTCCCTAGCTTCATTCTGTCATTTCACTAATTTCATTGCAACAAGTGTCTAAAAACACTGCAACCATCATCAACCGTCGCAATGTTTTTCAGAAAAGTGGCTACAAAGTCAGGCATTTTTTTATGCTCCAACAATTTCAAAGGACCCACTAAAGGCCCGGCAAATCCTTGAGTATCACCGGTGCCAAGTCCACACCTGGGCTGTGTCTCAAATCGCATACTTCCACTGCTCAGTACACTGCTAGTGTGCACTGAGCGCTTACTTGAGTTGTGTCCACTTTCCGATGGTTAGTATTGTCCCAATATCTGCACTATATACTTAACCTAAGTATTTAAAGTGTGCAAGTAGGCAGTTTGAGACACAGCCTCTAGACACTTCCTTGAGAAATGTGGTAAAACCACTGCGATTAGCTCTCTGATGAGTCCACACAGCTCTATCAGTGAGTCCTCATTTTCTTTCAGTGGTGGCTTTGGCCTGCTAATGGGAATGCTCCGCGGGAGCAGGAGTTGGGTTGGAACAGGTGGGACGTGTTGGAGATGAGACACACACACACACACACACACACACACACACACACACCATACACACACACACACACACACACACACACACACACACACACACACACACAGGTGGGACGTGTTGGAGATGAGACACACACACACACACACACACACACACACACACACACCATACACACACACACACACACACACACACACACACACACACACAGGTGGGACGTGTTGGAGATGAGACACACACACACACACACACACACACACCATACACACACACACACACACACACACACACACACACACACACACACACACACACACAGGTGGGACGTGTTGGGTAGGAGAGAGGGGAGACAAGGGAGGAAGAAGTTTGATAAATGAGGTGCTGCTTCTTTTGGGCCCTCGCAGCAAGCTCAGGGCACAGGAGGGGAGGCACACACACACACACACCATACACACACACACACCACACAAACACACACACACACACATAAACACACACACACACACACACACACACACACACACACACACCACACAAACACACACACACACACACACACACACACACACACACACACACACACACACACACACTGTCTCTCTCTCTCTGTCCCACACACACACAAGGCCTAGGGTACAGGAGGGGAAGTGCATATACACATGTTCACACATGTACAGGAAGTGCATATACACATACTCACACATGTACAGGAAGTGCATATACACATACTCACACATGAACAGGAAGTGCATAACATACTCACACATGTACAGGAAGTGCATAACATACTCACACATGAACAGGAAGTGCATATACACATACTCACACATGAACAGGAAGTGCGTAACATACTCACACATGTACAGGAAGTGCATAACATACTCACACATGAACAGGAAGTGCATATACACATACTCACACATGTACAGGAAGTCCATATACACATACTCACACATGTACAGGGAGTGCATAACATACTCACACATGAACAGGAAGTGCATATACACATACTCACATATGTACAGGAAGTGCATATACACATACTCACACATGAACAGGAAGTGCATAACATACTCACACATGTACAGGAAGTGCATAACATACTCACACATGAACAGGAAGTGCATATACACATACTCACACATGAACA
>NC_055974.1:24545491-24552991 GCF_018492685.1 Alosa sapidissima
ACTCTGTGTCTGTGTGCATCCATGTGTTAATATGTGAGCCTGCATATATCAGTATATGTACGTATACGTATGCTGCTTCAGTCTGTGTGTGTGTGTGTGCATTTAGTTTGCCCGTGTGTGTGTGTGTATGTGTGTGCACAGTTAGTCCTTCAACCATCCATCATGCAGACAGTGGGGACAGAGTGGGGCCGAGAGGGCCTGAGGGGTGTGGAGGTGTGTGTGGTGAGCAGACGGACCCTGGGTTGTTATATGTGTGTGTGTGTGTGTGTGTGTGTGTGTGTGTGTGTGTGTGTGTGTGTGTGTGTGTGTGTGTGTGTGTTAGGGGGGGGGGGGGTGTTGGTCAAGTCTTTAGTGTAAGCTGGTCCTGCTGAACACCCCTCCCCTCTGGCTGTCCTCACAAGGCCGAGGGGTTAATGGCTTTTCTTCACACTTTCTCTCTTCCTCCTTCACTTCCTTCTCTCTCTCTCTCTCTCTCTCTCTCTCTCTCTCTCTGTCCCCCCCTCCTCTTTCTAACTCTCTCTCTCCCTCTCTCTCTTGCTCCACTCCACTACGCCCCCATCCACCCGTTTTTACACTTTCTTCATCAGTCTTTCTCTTTCTCTCTCTCTCTCTCTCTCTCTCTCTCTCTCTCTCTCTCTCTCTCTCTCTCTCTCTCTCTCTCTCTCTCTCTCTCTCTTATTCCTCCTCCCCTGCCAGACTCTGTTCTCTCCATCTCCCTGTCTCCCTGTGTATGACACGCTAGGCCTCCATACGCTGACGATGATAGAACAGTCAGTGGGGTTTTGGCTCCTATAGTCTCCCCTCTTAGCAACGTGCGCGGTGCACACTAACACAAAGGCACAATATGGAGGAGAAGTGTGCTCTCACTCTTCCTGTCATGCTCGTCGTTGTTGTTTTGTTTTTCCTTTATCAGATTTTCTCTCTGTGCTTGTTTGCTTATGACTGCGCATGTTCTGTCAGACGCAGAACCCCTTCATTAGCCTTTCTTTTTCTCTTTCTCTTTCTCTATCTAGTTCTCCTCTCTCTCTCCGCCTCTCTCTCTTTCCTCTCTCTCTCCCCTTCTCTCTCTTTCTTATCTCTCCCTCTCTCTCTTTTTTTCCTCTTTCTCTCTCTCTCTCTCTCTCTCTCTCTCTCCCTCTCTCTCTCTTTCCTCTCTCTCTCTCTCCCTCTCTCTCTCCCTCTCTCTCTCTTTCCTCTCTCTCTCTCTCTCTCTCTCTCTCTCTCATCATTCC
The DNA here is from genome assembly GCF_018492685.1 of Alosa sapidissima. Taxonomy (NCBI): domain Eukaryota; kingdom Metazoa; phylum Chordata; class Actinopteri; order Clupeiformes; family Clupeidae; genus Alosa; species Alosa sapidissima. The sequence continues at coordinate 24,546,724 of NC_055974.1, forward strand.
CCCCTCTCTCCCCTCTTACCTGAAGCTTCTACTCCATATTCATGAGGCTCCAAAAAAAGAGAAGTGGTGCTTTCCCCATAAACAGCAGCATGAGGTGGGGTGCAGCAGAGGGATGAGAGAGCGAGAGAGAGAGAGAGAGAGAGAGAGAGAGAGAGAGAGAGAGAGAGAGAGAGAGAGAGAGAGAGAGAGGGAGGGAGAGGGGAGTGGGGTGCAGCTGAGGGATGAGAGAGAGAGAGGGGGGGGGAGTGGGGTGCAGCTGAGGGATAAAGAGAGAGGGGGAGAGAGAGTGTATGTGAGAGAGAGAGGAGAGGGAGAGGGAGATAGAGAGACAGAAGGAAAAAGGTGTGAAAAATGAGAGCGTTTTAAAGAAAGGGGACCGATAACAAGTGAGAATGAGGGAGACAGGGAGCAAGAAAGAGAGAGGGAGAGAGGGATGAAGAGAGAGGGAGAGAGGGATTGGGAGAGTGGAAACGAGGAAAGGACCATTTAGGAAATGTCTCAGGGTTGAGGAGAGGTGGAGAAGATGCAGTAATGAAATGTAAACGTGTCGTTTTTAATATTTGCACATTACTTTCTCTGTTAGTGCACACACCCCACACACACACGCACGCACGCACGCACGCACACGCACACACACACACACACACACGCACGCACGCACGCACACACACACACACACACACACACACACGTACGCACGCACGCACACACACACACACACACACACACACACACACACACAGTAACACTAGTGTGTGGCGCTTTTTTCCCTCTCTTCTCCCTCAGCGCTCTCTCCATTTGTTCTCCTCTTCTCTCTTCTCTCTGTTCTTCCCTCTCTTCTGGTCCTCTCCCCGATTGGGGGCAATTAACCAGCCACTCTGACAGAGAGAAGGCTGGCAAGCACCCTAACACTACGTCACTATCATCTCTAATGACTGTGTGTGTGTGTGTGTGTGTGTGTGTGTGTGTGTGTGTGTGTGTGTGTGTGTGTGTGTGTGTGTGTGTAAGAGGACACCAATGATGCAGACAAGTTGACTCTTCTTCTCCTTGATCAGCGGAGAAAGACCAAATGAATAAATTCATTGATGGATGGATGTCATAGAAAATTAGAAGAATTAGAAGAAGTTGAAAGGGGGGATAGAGAGAGAGAAGAAAGAACGGGAAAGCCTTTGAAACTGAGAGAGGGAAAGGGAAACAATAATGAGTGATATCCATAATCATGGAAAAGAGAGAAAGAGAGAAAGAGAGAGAGTGAGAGAGTGAGAGAAGATGTAGGAAGTTCTAAAGTTCACAGAAACATAGAGGCTGAAGAGAGAGGAAAGAGAGAGAGAGAGGGAGAGAGAGGGAGAGAGAGGAAGAGAGAGGGAAAGAGAGAAAAAGAGGGAAAGAGGGAGAGAGAGAGTACCATGTATTCTGAGTGTAAACGTTGTGTTTAGATGTTCTGTTTTGTCTATACAAAAATATTTGTCATACCAATAAAGCTCAGTTGAGGTGGTGCAAATTGATTTGAGAGAGGAAGTGATCGGTTGAGTTGAAACAGATGGAGGAGTAGTGATGAACAGAATAAAGATGAACTAGAAATGAACAGTGATAAATAAGATGGAGAGATAGAGGGAAAGATGGATAAAGAGGGAGAGACAGGGGGAGTGATGGAGAGAGAGGGAGAGATGGAGGGAGAGTAGCCGTAGGGAGGAAGGGTTGCTCGGCAGATCTCAACTTCTCTTTCCTGTGGCTTTGGCTGGTTGCCAGGCAACAGTGGAGCGAGGTGCCGGGTTGGGATCTCGGGATAAGGAGCCCTGGTGGCCGCATCCGATCGGAATTCAATGCGGGACGGCTCACCCACGCACACACACACACACACACACACACACACACACACACACACACAAACACTGAGACACGCACGCACACACACACAGACACACACACACACACACACACACACACACACACACACACACACACACACAAACACTGAGACACGCACGCACACACAGACACACACACACACAAACACTGAGACACGCACGCACACACACACAGAGACACACACATATACGCAGACACACACACACACACACACACACACACACAAACACTGAGACACGCACGCACACACACATAGAGACACACACATACTGTATACGCAGAGACACACACACACACACTTTCTCACACCTCACAGACACACATGCGTACACACACACACACACAAACACACACACACACCACTCTGCCACCCGCATACACATTAATAGAGGGCTGGCAGAGGTCACTATGGTGACGGGGACAGAGTTGGTATGTGGGGGGTGGGGAGGGGTTTGGGGACTGTCTGCTACACCTGAGACGGCTTCAGAATGCAAACAGCACAACAGCCAATCACTGAGCAGCACTGCATAGCCCCCCAAACAGGGGTTAAACATATGGAGTGAGTGTGTGTGTGTGTGATGGTGTGTGTGTATACCTGTACATGTTTGATTATGTGATTCTCTAAAAATAGCTAGCTATGGTTATGTTTTGCATGTTTATGTGGGTGTGTGTGTGTGTGTGTGTGTGTGTGTGTGTGTGTGTATGTGCACGTGTGTGTGTGTGAGAGACATAGTGTGTGTGAAAGAGTGTTTGTCTGTCATTGCTCTCCATATCTGCTGTATCTAGTGTGCCTGATGCTGCTCTTTGCCTGTTTTAAATAAACATGAAGAGCTGCTGCACCCCCCCGCCACCCCCCCACCAACCCACCCTTTCTCCCTCCACCCTATCCCTCTCTCCCTCCTCCTCTCTTCTCTCTCTCCCACCCCATCCCTCGCTCCTTCTCTCCCTCCTTCTCTCCTCCCTCTCTCCCACCCCATCCTCCCATTCCCGTGGGAGTGCTTTGGTCCTCGGCTGGGTTGCTTTTAAGCAGGGTGTATTTCTGGAGTCTTCCTTCGCCAACCCCTCACACTCTTCCTCTGTCTCTCTCACACACACACATGTATACACACACACACACACACACACACACACACACACTTAAATTTAGAGATGGAAAAAAGAGACAGAGCGCTCTTCTCTCTTTCCCCTCTTCCACTCCTTTACCCCCCGATTCACTCACTTTTTCTGCACTCCTGCGTTTCCTCTGATCTTTTTGCTGGTCTTTATTTCTTTCTATCCTTTCTCTATCCCTCGCTTTATCCCTGTTTTTTTTCTGTCTTTCTCTTTCAGTCGTTATCTTTGAGAATCCTAATTCTGTCTCAGTAACCGTGACCAACTTGGATTACAGTTACACACGCACACATTCAGTGAGAGAGAGAGAGAGAGGGAGAGAGAGAGAGAGAGAGAGAGAGAGAGAGAGAGAGAGAGAGGACAGCTCAGTCTTTTATGTGTCAGGGAGAGGTAGCGAGAGTGTGATAGAGAGATAGAGAGAGTGAAAGAGAGGAGGGAGAGATGAAGAGATAGAGAGAGTGAAAGAGAGGAGGGAGAGATGAAGAGATAGAGAGAGTGAAAGAGAGGAGGGAGAGATGAAGAGATAGAGAGAGTGAAAGAGAGGAGGGAGAGATGAAGAGATAGAGAGAGTGAAAGAGAGGAGGGAGAGATGAAGAGATAGAGAGAGTGAAAGAGAGGAGGGAGAGATGAAGAGATAGAGAGAGTGAAAGAGAGGAGGGAGAGATGAAGAGATAGAGAGAGTGAAAGAGAGGAGGGAGAGATGAAGAGAAAAGAAGAGCAGCAGGTACAGACAAGTAGCGAGGGATAGCAGTTGGTGTGTGAGAGAGGGAGAGATAAAAGAGAGATAGAGAGAGGGGGAGAGAGTGGGGATGGGGATAGGAAGAGGCACAGGGAGAGGTAGAGCACTCTCTTTTATCTTTCTCTTTCTTTCTTTTTATTGTAGCGTGGGATATTGAGACCCCGTAATAGAGAGAGAGAGAAGAAGATGGAGAGGTAGAGCACTCTCTTTCTTTTATAGAGGTGCAGACTAGTAGCGTGGGACAGTGAGGATGTGGTGGAGGTAGAGAAGTGAGGGACAGTGAGGATGTGGTGGAGGTAGAGAAGCCAAGTGTTGGGCCCGCTGGGGTGCTTGTCCTCTGCATGGCCTCTTGATCCAGTGTCCCGCCTGTGAGAGCACAATGTTCCTCTGTGTGTGTGTGTGTGTGTGTGTGTGTGTGTGTGTGTGTGTGTGTGTGTGTGTGTGTGTGTGTGTGTGTGTGTGTGTGTGTGTGTGTCAGAGCTCCGTGTCATGACACCCACAATGACTGCCCTGTTCATTGACATTATTAGATCAGATTAGATTCATCTTTATTGTCATTGTGCAGAGTACAATTACAGAGACAACGAAATGGTGTCTAACCAGACGTTAGTACGCTAGCAATGCGATTTGTTTTTTTTACTGTAATGCATGGCGAGAGGGGACGCTGGGAAAAGCCCCTCTGAAATAGACGAGGTGACATGACATGGGAGTCTAGTGCCCTGTTGGTGCAGAATTCACTCTGTTATTTAACTTGACTGTTTTAGAGTGTATGCTAGAAATGCTAGCAAAGTCCCTCATGAATGGCATAGATTAACCACAATATCAAACATTAAGGAGGTAGCCATTAACATTTGTTAATACAGGACTTAAGGGTTAGTTCACATTAAATAATGAATAGAAATGTGTCTGTTAAGAGTTTCTGCATGGGAAGTCCCGGTGTTTTTTATTAGCTAATGCAAGCAAACCATTAAATCTGTGAATGTAGCACTGCATATGGTTTATTAATAGTAACTTCATGGTTTGGTTGTCTGAGCCAGTCTTTTAATAGATATTAGTTATGGTTGATGCTCAGATCATAATAAGTTCTATCTCATTCCTATGGTAAACGGTTTGCCTTAACTGACGCTCGTGTTGTGCTTTGAAAGTTCAACCAAGTTCAACACTCAGCTTGTTCAACGCTCAGCTTGTTGACGAAACCATAGAGAACAATTAGGAAACCTGCCGCTTGCCGCTGGTCAGTGTGATCCCCACCTTACTGTTTTCTGTTTTATTTAAAACTTGCCAACAACCAGCAGACTTTGCTAACAACAATCTACAAAATCTGTATTTTAATAATATATTAGATATGTCCCTGCTGTTAAAAATCTTTCATATGAGATATCATATCCATATCACATCCAAACAAAGTTAGGAATGGTGTACAAGCTACCTATTAACAAAACCTTGCAACAGTAAAACCCCTCAGTGTCCAGAGTGTACAGTTCTCTCTCACTTCCATTTCATGCCATTGGATCAGGTTTTTACCGGCCTCTTGTATATTGTTGCCCCAAAAAAGTCACATCTCCCTAAAACTGTTCATTTAACATTATTTTATTAATAATATTAGTCATGTGTATGGTTTGTCCAAACTTAATTCTAATCAAACTTAACCGCCAATTGATTGATGGATTGAATTGATACACAAAAAAAATGAATATGTTTTCATCACAGAACAAGGTCAAATACTCATCCAATCATCATCATACTCGCTACAGACACATTGCACAGTACAGAGCACACGTGAAACAGAGGCCTTTGTTCTGTAGGTGTTTGAGTTGATACATGGGATTAGACTTGGCTGCCAGTGGAGCACAGGAAGGCATTGGGGGGGGGGACATAGAGCCTGACCACCTGCTGACCCTCTGCAGGGGGTGCTGGTGATGTGAGCAGAAATGTTTGGCAGCACACCAGCACTTTGTGCTGTCTCAAGGCGGGATCGGGCACGCTACTTACTGTCTGATGCTGTTCAGGTCAAACAAGCTTTAAGGCAAGATGACGTAAGATGGCAGACACGCACAGGGTGAGAGAGGGGTGAAAGAGAGAGAGAGAGAGCGAGAGAGGGGAAGAGAGAGAGTGTGAGTGTGTGTGTGTGGGGGTGGGGGGGGTCGGGTATCTCACTGTGAGTCATGCAAATAAGGATATACTTTTTTCACAAATCCTTACATTGAAGTCCTTAGAATCTATTGAAGGACATGGGACTCCACACTGCCAGGGCCTACTCACTACTCCATCATTTACAGTCTAGAACCTCCTGTCTTTGTTTCTGATTGGCCAGTGGAGTTTGAGACACACACACACACACACACACACACATATATATATATATATATATATATATATATATATATATATATATATATATATATATATATATATATATTGGCATTACTTACCCATTTATTTATGTGCTGATGGATAAATAATTCAGCACTTTTTTATTGCGTCCCATCTCCACCACTCATTCTCTTTTCGGTTTGTTCTCTCTCTCTCTCTCTCTCTCTCTCTCTCTCT
>NC_055974.1:24574944-24594944 GCF_018492685.1 Alosa sapidissima
CTACCCCGAAGAGAAGGAGCGAAAGCAGATCGACTACGTCGTCGTCGCCATTGTCACCATTCGAAACACGAATCAGCGGAAAGTGCATTATGCATGGAAGTGAGCAAGAGGAGTCAAAACACTCTTACGCTCAGTGAATATTTCATGTTCCATCTGCCCAGAGTCAGACAACAAACATCCCCACCTAATCCTGTTCCACTTTGCCTTAACAAAGCTTGAGAAGTTGCTGTCAGTGGCAATAGCATTGCTCAGCTGAGCCCTGTGCCGGGGACATCACAAACAAGTGACACCATCTTAGCATCTTTAAATGAATTGCGGTGGTGTGAAGGAGACCAGTAGCAGAAGCTAGTACATTCTATTCCGAACAGATGTTAGCAGGCAGGGCCGGCGCTAGCAATGTGCCCCAGCCCCCGACTCTTAGTGCCTTTTCGAGGCCATGTCTAAGGTGTCTGCCAAATTTTGGATTGAGCCATAGTCGAACAGACCACTGGGAGGTGGGGGGGGGGGCACCAGAGGGAGACTGGAGAGAGGGCCGCACAGGAGATTCATCTTTTTCTCGACTAATTTGGTCTAGGCCTATATTACTTTTGTATTGCTTTTGCATATTAACATGCTTTAGACATATTTAATTTGTTATTTATACTAGTAGCCTATTGTGGTGATTTCTCACGACCCAGATTTTTTGGTGCCCCCCCAGGCACTTGGTACCCTACGCGCAGTGTGTGATGTGTGTGTGCGGAGCGCCCTAGAATCTTTGATCAGAATAGCCATTGCTGCTTGGCTTTTGCTCGACAAGCTACAACAGGCAACCCGATTGACCGTATACATGGCTGTTCATCGGAATAAGAATGGAATACACCACTCCTTTCATTCTGATTAACATTCTAATCAGATCAGCAGTTTTATTCCGATCATAGGTGTCCGATCAAGTGTCCATTATAACCCATCTACTATCAGTTGTTCGCTGTTAGCTAGTCAGCTTTAGGCCAAACACCGTAATACCTCCTTGAAGGAGCTAGGTGGGATTCTGGTGGATTCAAGTTGTCTTGAACACAGCCACATGGTACTCTACCATTGACTCGCATTGTATTTAATACAGCGCCACATGTGGTGAGAAGTGCTATTACAAGAGAGCCAGGCTGACGTTGGTGTGTTAGAACTGGTCTGTGTGCTAACTTCAGTGGAAATCAGAGGGTTGTTTCTTCACCTTCTGTTGCTATGTTTAGGTCATTTTTGAATAACAGAAGAAGCAACACATTATGCCCTTAACGAAGCAGAATGAGTCGTGTCTGTAGGCATGATGTAGGAACAGAGTAACGCAGCCAGTGCAGGCAGAGCTCTCACCTCCTCTCCTCTCACCTCATTCCCAAAAGACCCCAAGAATAACAGGGTTGTCAGCTGAGCTCACACTCTTGGCATGTGTTGGACATGTACAAAGGCCCTGTCTCACACCGTCCAAATGTAATTTACCTTCGTCAGCAACAGCAATGCGTCTCACACTGGGAACACATTTAAATGGGTAAAGTGCAAATTGTCTCACATCAGCATTGTCTTGACCATTGGAAGTTTCGGAAAATGAAGAATTAATCTGGAGATTTAGCTACAATTTGAATACTTACAACAGTGCTGTATTCAACTTGCGTTAAATAATTCTCACCGATTCGGGACTGATAGTCCATGGCAGCTCTTCCTGCTTGGACTGGGTTATGAAGTGGCACTTCCCTCATCAAGGCACAAGGGGCAGTAAGGAGCTCTTTCTCCTCTCTTCCTGTCTCAGGGTGAGAGTATATTTTCTCTTCAGAAAAAGAGCATGGTAGTGCCCTTACATTAATAGCCATTTGTCCCAGGAACTTTCCCCAAAGGCTCCTCTTGTTTGCCCAATGAAGGCCTTATCTACCTCCAGAAGCACTACCTCCATCCTGACACTAGTGGGCAGTGTGCAGCAATTTTGTTCTCCTCTCTGCTCACCTCACGTGAGCGAGAGTGAGCGTTTATTTTCTTCTCCGGAGGAGCAGATTTCAAGAGTGGCACAGCTGGTTGTGGCAGTTCGTTATCACCCCAGTGGGGGTAAATGGTGTGGGGGTGGGGGTATATCGGTGCCCTTGTGGTTGGTAAATGGTGTGGGGGTGGGGGTATATCGGTGCCCTTGTGGTTGGTAAATGGTGTGGGGGTGGGAAGGGTCGCTCATCAGTGCACACTTCACACCGTGGAGTTCAAGAGTGTTCTGGAGGGATCCGCCTGCTGTTCTGCAATCAGGCAGAAAACATCACACAGGGTACTCATATGCCAGCTGTGATCCTTACACACACACACACACACACACACACACACACACACACACGTACAGAAACAAAAAAAGACCTTGTCCAGTGACACCCCATGTACACCACCTCACACAAGTGTTTATCAGAACCTTTGTTTTTCACTTTACCTACCTGCTGCTAGACCTCTTTCTTCTGTGTCTCTCCTCTTCTGTCTCCTGTGTGTGTTTTCACTTATGTACCCACACACACACCTATACACACACCCATACACGCACACACACATAGTAACACAGTAATGAAGCATTTCTCTCTCTCTCTCTCTGTCTCTCTGTCTCTCTGTCTGTCTCTCTCTCTCTCTCGTTCTCTCTCTCTCTGTCTCTGTCTCTCTGTCTGTCTGTCTCTCTCTCTCTCTCTCTCTCGATGTCTCTCTCTCTCTGTCTGTCTGTCTCTCTGTCTGTCTGTCTCTCTCTCTCTCTCTTGCTGTCTCTCTCTGTCTCTGTCTCTCTCTCTCTCTCTCTCTCAGTCTGTAGATATCTGTATTAGTTGTCTCTCCATCACCCTTACTAAAATCAAATCTGTCCCTCCGTCTAAGGTAAAGACATCCTCAGGGAGACCATCAAGTTCATGTACACGGACTGGGCCGACCGTGACAACGGCGAGATGCGCCGCAAGACTCTGCTGGCGCTATTCACCGACCACCAGTGGGTGGCGCCAGCGGTCGCCACGGCCAAGCTCCACGCCGACTACCAGTCGCCCGTCTACTTCTACACCTTCTACCACCACTGCCAGACGGAGACGCGGCCCGAGTGGGCCGACGCGGCGCACGGCGACGAGATCCCGTACGTGTTCGGCGTGCCCATGGTGGGCGCCACCGACCTGTTCCCCTGCAACTTCTCCAAGAACGACGTCATGCTGAGCGCCGTGGTCATGACCTACTGGACCAACTTCGCCAAGACCGGGTATGAGACTGAAACACACACACGCGCACATGTACACACATACACACACACACACACATGTACACACATACACACACGCACATGTACAAACATACACACACGCACATGTACACACATACACACATGCACATGTACACACATACACACACACACACACACACACATACTTTATTTGATTCAAGTAGTCAAGATGAAGTCAAGTTTCAATAGGAATCAAATTTTCTGAATGACCCAGTACATTAAAGCATTTTTACAAGTTCCAGGGTACAAAAAACATTGTCTTTTTCAAATAAACATGCTCCTCCTAATAAGACATACTCACACGCACGCACACACATGTATGCATGCACCCCCACAAGCTCTTTTTCACAGCCTGTCAGCAGTGCAGGGAAATGAGACAAAGTGAAAAAGGAAAAAAGAAAGGCAGCACTTGGCCACCTAAAGGGCATTACACTCACTGACCCGTGAGGGCTTGGTATAAACAATCATGACGACAATGATAGCCTCCAACAAGTCGTCAAAGTTAGCTCCCATATTGATGTATGAAACTCATCTGGAAGGTGTTATATTACTGATATGTCAGTAAAACAGGTAATTTATTTGACTATTATTCCACTGCTTGGTCTATCAACTGTTAACAAGCTAACTGTCCATGCTATCGCTGTTAGGGCCAAAGGAAGTTGCCTTTTTTTTTTAAACAGAACTGCGTGTTTCCTTTCCGTGCTATAAAGACCTATTGCCTATATTGGCAACTACTGCGCGTCGTGGAGTTCTTCGCCTCTCGCTATCGTCCATTAATTTCGTATAACAGGACACCACGGCAGCCGTTTTCTCTTACTTCATGGACATACATTTCTTACATATTCATTTACATAGCTGTCACCTCTGAGTGCTAAGATATGAATTAAAATTAGTATGGGATGTATTGTAACCACATCAGCCTTCACTGCTGTTGATATGGAGGTCAGAAGGCAGACATAAACTTGGGGTATGTGCCTCCCAAAAGGGCCGTTGTCCAATCATCCATTATGGTGAGGGTTCAAAATGGAGGCCTCGGTCAGGCAATGATTTGAGCCGCTGCTCAACTGTGCTTTTGGGGAACAAGTCTTTCTGCCTTTAAAATTTGCAGCATGTTTTGTTGAAAGACACTTCAGCTCCTGAACAACAACAGTGTTGTAAGTCTTGCATGTCTAGGATTTTATTCTTTTATGTAAGCGCTACTCTCTAGGTTGGTTGAAAAAAGCGCGTCGGGTTTCATGTACTTTCCATTTTTTCTCGAGAATATAAATAATGCATTTTCGAAAAATGTAGCAGAACTTTGTGTTGCTGCTCCCAGACTGAAATTGGTCTCAAGCTTCAAGTGAAAGTAAAACAAGCAGAGGTGAGAAGAATGAAGTTACCTCACTTCATGGGGGAAAAGCCATTTTCTGAGAGGGAATCAGGGCAGGAAATGGCACTTTTTGTTGGCAGAAAATCTACATACTTGCTGAGAATTTGCAGTTGAAAGAGACCCTGTGTGTCTCACCACGGGGAAGTGCCTTTTTGCGTAACACTAAAATGCTCAGACACATTATTTGGACTGGAGTGCACCTTTTTTTTAAAAAAAGAAAGCAAGCAAGAAAGAAAAAAAAAACCTTCAGACTTGCCAGGAAGCTCCTGCAGTGATAAAATATTCACTGAAATCTTCCCAATCTTCTTTGATGAAGAGCGTGAGATGAGGCAGGGGAGACCACCCACAACACACACACACACACACACACATACACACACACACACACACACACACACACACACACACACACACACACATACACACACACACACACACACACACACACACACACACTCACACACACACACACACACACACACACACACACACACACACACACACACATATACACACACACACACACACAGTACCACCACTGAGTTAGAACCTGCCCAGTGAGCAGTGTGTGGGCATTTTTTACTTTGGAAAAAGTTTGACACCTGTAGAAAGATTATAGTGCATGCACAGGGTTGAACTGAGTATACACTTAAACAGTAATAAAGATTAGTGCCTGCACAGGGTTGATATGAACTGTGTATACTCTTAAACAGTCATAAAGATTAGTGCCTGCACAGGGTTGAACTGAGTATACACTTAAACAGTAGTAAAGATTAGTGTAGCACAGGGTCAACTGAACTGTGTATACAGTCTTGAATTTCCCCTGGGGATCAATAAAGTATCTATCTATCTATCTATACACTTAAACAGTAATAAAGATTAATGCCTGCACAGGGTTGAACTGAACTGTGTATACACTTAAACAGTAATAAAGATTAGTGTAGCACAGGGTGAACTGAACTGTGTATACACTTAAACAGTAAGTGTAGCACAGGGTGAACTGAACTGTGTATACACTTAAACAGTACTGAAGGCAGGGTGTTATTTGCTGGTGGGGGTCCCTACTTCTGGTCTTGATATCCCTGCCTCTGCTCATTCTTATCACAGGTGGGGATGTGCCCCCATGTTCGTGCCCCCAGAGTGTAGCACTGTAGCTGCCTTGCTGCTCTAGCTGCTGGCTGCAGAAACTCGAGCTAGATAGAACCAATACCTCATACTGATTATGCTACTTGCAGTGATTAAGTAAAGCACTGCAACATCTAGTGCAAATAATAGCCTAATCTGACATCGGAAATGGAGCGTCACTGTCAGGCAGCACTCGTACTTATTTCAGCAGAAAAGCTAGCAGGACAAATGACAGAACATGACAATGATTCAGTGCAACACATTGTCATATTTTACAACCCTCAAAATCTTATAACTGAGAATGCAACTGTGCTGTTGATAGCCTAGGAAAAGAGGACAACTCCACGCAGAGGAGAAGGAACAGGTTGTCCAAAGCAACTTACAGTAGGTGAATGATAGATAATACTGTCAGTGAGAGACTACTGTATGGCACACCAATATGTTTCCATCATCACTTTTACTCATTTTTATAGTAATGACTGCAGCATTGGTATCAGTTTTCACAATGGAATAACGGCTACCTGTGTCTTTTCTGCCTTGAGTTGTGCCTAAAACATCATGATAGGTATATTCAGCCAATAACATTTCCCATCTCGCTTTACTTGTCCACGGCCACTCATTGCAGGAGATAGATACAGTTTCTTCTACCGTGACAACTTTGGTGATGGTGCTTCTAGCTTGTTCCAGCCGCTGCGTGGTTTTGGGAAGGTGCACACAACGTCCACACTGCTGGAAGGACCCTCATTCTTGAGGAGGAAGTAGGCGAGTCCTAAATTCTCTGAGGCCGCAGTTTTCATCACCAGGTTTGGGACGGCAGATCCACTAATAGCCCCCCGTCCCCTCTGTATCTGGACTTTTAGCCTTAGAGAGGCGACTCACCTACTCCCCTTCTTCTTCCAAACTGTGCACCTTCTTGCGGTGTGTGAGATGTATCGACTTGGCTCTTTCCTTTAGTTTGACAAGCAGTTGGAGTGAAGAATAAGACATAGTAAGGCCCTTCCCACCTGGGATGGTACCAGTGCTTTCGCTTGATTATTTTTATCAGCACCAGGTTGCACTTGCTGCTCTTGTTCTGTGGTTTAATGTTGGGGGGAGAGAGAGAGACTTGAGCATTTTGTTCTCTCAACTTTTGTCGCATGTATTCAGCTATTTCAACTAACATACTTGTATACTTATTTTAACAATAGGTCGACACTGGACCCAATTATTTCCTGTATTTGCCACTGTTTTCTTTAGTCTGCTTGTCATGGTTTGGTAAGTTCTCTCCACTAACCCTGCTGATTGGGGGTGATATGCGCAGTGGAATTTGTGAGTTATTCCGAATAACTTGATTGATAAAATGAGTTTTGTTGTCGCTGTACATTTTAGTGGGAATTCCGTAGGTAGGAATTATCACTTGTGTCAGGGCTTTTGCTACTGTTTTAGCATCAGTGTGTGCTGTAGGGAAAACTTTGACCCATTTTGAGTACGTGTCTACTATCACCAAGCAGTTTTATTTGTTTGTTTTCAATTTGTTCAGCTCAGTGAAATCCATTGTATTGTTTTCGAATGGATACTTTGATAGGTGGAAATTTACCAGGCTCTGATCTCATTGCCCCTTGTGGATTAAGTTTAGCACAGATAATACACTTTTCATAAAATGTTTGCAAATAGGACGTACATCCGTACGTCCTGTGAACATTTCCGTTACCACAGCATATCCTGTACGTTTGGAACAATCTGCTTCCTTTTCGCTAAAGCCATCAACATACAAAATTAGGTCTGCGTTTGGAAATGCTACATCAGTTAAATCAGCCCTTGCAGCCACACTTTTTTGTTATTTCAACACAATTGTATGGTTGTCCTTCTCCTTCTACGGACAACAGTGAGGCAGGAGTGAGGCAGTAGGGCAGTGCATTTCTCAATAGTTAGATGTGGTTGTGATGGCAACGTCACCAAGCAAGATAAATGTTTAGCGGGTTTTGTATATGCCTGTTTGTTTTGTAATAACAATACGGCAGCGACATGGGGAACTTTAAGCACTAGTGGCCGATATAAGCCCACATGTATCGATGCTTGTATGGCCATAGGGGTGGCAATCACAGCTTGAAGGCAGTGTGACTTGCCTCTCGCTACAGCATCAAGTTTACCTGAGAAATAGGCAACAGGCACCCCCATGTTTCTGTGTTAGTAGTGACATAATATCTCCTGCCCTACAGACAACTGTTTGTTCAAAGGTTTTTGCATAATCTGTGTCCTTTTCAGTCATTTTATTAGATCAAATCTGCCAGTGGCTTAACTATCTCAGCATTGTTGGCTACCCACTGTCTGCAGTAATTGGTTAATCCTACAAATGTTATAATTTGTGTCTTTGGAGCGTTCAAGAGGGTTAGTTTTCATTCATCATCAAGGGTTCGACCTTGTCATGAAACCTCATAACCTATGTATTTGACGGTGGTCTGCCAGAGTTACAATTTGTTTTTGCTGATCGTATGTATGTATGTATCGTACACGGCGGAACTGTTGGAGCTCAGTTGCACTCTTTAGCCCGATAATTTTTTCTCTTTCTTGTGTCTACAACACCTTGCTTTATCCAGAGGATCACTAGAGTGCCCTTCCCTCTCTAAGTCTTTCACTTTTCCCCTTTTCTCCTCTATCTTTCTTTTCAGATTGGTCAGCACTGTATCTGAACATGATAGTTATACCATATTTCCAATACCATTTTTAACCCTGGATAGTAGACCCTGGATATTTTTGTTCCATGTACTTCCAGTCGTAGGGGCAGCCGTGGCCTACTGGTTAGCACCGGAGGGTTGCCGGTTCGAACCCCGACCAGTAGGCATGGCTGAGGTGCCCTTGAGCAAGGCACCTAATACCTCACTGCTCCCCGAGCGCCGCTGTTGTTGCAGGCAGCTCACTGCGCCGGGATTAGTGTGTGCTTCACCTCACTGTGTGCTGAGTGTGTTTCACTAATTCACGGATTGGGATAAATGCAGAGACCAAATTTCCCTCACGGGCTCAAAAGAGTATATATACTTAAACTTCAGCTCTTTCTTCTACTGGTCACTGACCAGATCCTGCAGGACTACTTTCATTTCCCATTTTTTTAACTCTTTCACTCTATTATTATCTCTCAACAGATAACACCAATTAAGTATCTCATCAAACTTAAAGGAGAATTCCGGTGTGATATTGACCTAAAGTGTTGAAACATGATACCGGGTGTGAACATACTGTATGTCTCATAGCTCATCTCGGCTCATCTGTTTTTAGCAGCTACTGGAATCCATGCATTTCCACTGAATTATTTTTGGAATCTGGTCCCTTATCATACCTGTTCATTCGTACTCGTCGCTCGACTTATCGTGACTAAATTCAAGATGGCGGCGAATGGTAAACTTCATGAAGGTACTGTCTATATAAATCATCTTGTAAATAAACTACCAGTGCTTTTTCAAAGTTCTCAATGTCTCGTTTTAAATGTCAAGGCCCTCGGAAGTCTACCAATGAAGTATGGAGCTACTTTGAGCCTCGTAAATGGTGTAAAACAGTGATTTATTTGCATGGCTAGGCCGATGCCAGAGGCACCCCCATCGAAAAACTGTTGGTAGCATCGGCTAACTAGAAGAGTCATTGGCCTTCCTCTTTTGTTACAAACAAGTGGCGGAGGTCTTTGTTCGGAGTCCCAGACTCCCCCATGCATGGTTTTCAGCCTTTCTACTGGACAGAGCTCATTAAAAACGTAATTACACAGAAATTACGTAAATTAAATTAAAGTAATTTAAATTACAAAATTAAAGTAATTTAAATTAAAATGTTAAATAATATTTTTCCACACTCATTTTTCTTCACTAATTTACGCCATTTCTGTAAAATAAAATGTTATTACATTTATTTTCATTGGAGCATTAATGGTGAGGCACCTGCCTCCCCTAACCGCACATCACTGATACAGAGACATAAACATGCTTATGAAACCTAGCATCTTAATACGGCTGCATGCCCTCGCTCACCTCTGCTTATTAGGTAGCTTGACATTTCAATTAACCACAACCATTTCATACTGTGTGTTTAGAATAGGCACAAAACAACAACAACCAGTCATGCGATGTGACTTCTCTAAACATAAGCTCATACAGGGGTAAGATACAATGTTTGCATAATCACTTAATACAATGGAGGTGAAATAAACATGATACATGATAGATAAAAGAACAAAACAGCTTTCTCCCACAGTGAGTATTATTTGCTGAACGTTACAAAAAAGTGTTACATATTAGAAATAGCTTAGCATCACTTACCCTACCTTTAGTTTATTCACATTGCTCTCTACAGAACTACCTTTAATTTGCTGAGGACGAAGAGAAATCCCTTGTTCGATCAATCAGCCAGCAGCAGAGAAATTACTTAATAAACAATAAATATTCTGTATTGCGCAAACGAACAGTAGGCTACACATGTTGTGTATTTAAGATAGCACATGTTTTAACAGCTTCGAAGCTTCATGGTCAACTGTACTGACCATGTTTTGGTTCAGAAATTATTTTGATAAAAACTGTAGAAATTACTGCAGAATGTTAGAAAAGAGAATATGAATGGCTAGACAAACGTCTTGCTGGAGTTAAAGCGAAGGGAAAGTGTCATAGTGAGATACTGATGGCATAATCAAAATTAGTTTCAAAAGTTGAAGGAGAGTTTCCAGACCATGTTTCATGAGACAGATTCTATCTAGCTGTCTAGGCGTCAGCAGTTTGATGTTTTGTTCCCTGAAGTTATGAGTGTGTTGGGGATGTCTGAGTCTTGTCTTTTACTTTCTTCTCTCTTATTCTGAGCTTTTGGCTACAGAGTTATGACGTGATATTTAAGTTTCTTTTTCAATTTCTTTTTCTGTTTCTGTTATTTCAGGGATCCCAACTTGCCCGTGCCCCAGGACACCAAGTTCATCCACACCAAGCCCAACCGCTTCGAGGAGGTCATCTGGACCAAGTTCAGCTCCAAGGACAAGCAGTACCTGCACATCGGCCTCAAGCCGCGCATCCGCGACAACTACCGCGCCAACAAGGTGGCCTTCTGGCTGGAGCTGGTGCCTCACCTGCACAACCTCCACGAGGAGCTCCTGAGCTCGACCACCACCCGCGTGCCACCCGGCACTGCCCGCACGCCCCACTGGAAGCCCAGCGGGCCGCGCACCACGCGCCACCCGTACCCCACCTACCCGCCAGAGACAGACCCATACGGTTCGGAGCGCCCGCGCGTCTCGCCCTTCCCCGACGACACGCGCGACTACTCCACGGAGCTCAGCGTCACGGTGGCCGTGGGTGCCTCGCTGCTTTTCCTCAACATCCTGGCTTTCGCCGCACTCTACTACAAGCGCGACAAGCGCCACGAAATGCGTCGGCATCGGCTTTCGCCGCAGCGCGGCATGGGTATGGGCATGGGGCTGGGCATGGGTGTGGGCGGCATCGGCGGCATCGTGGGCGTGGGCGGCGGCGCTAACGACCTGGCGCACAGCCAGGAGGAGGAGATCATGTCCATGCAGATGAAGCAGTCGGAGCACGACGCGCACCACGACCTGGAGCCACTGCGGCCGCACGACATCCTGCGACCGGCCTGCCCGCCCGACTACACGCTGGCGCTACGGCGCGCGCCCGACGACGTGCCCCTCATGACGCCCAACACCATCACCATGATCCCCAGCTCCATCACCGGCATGCAGCCCCTCCACGCCTTCAACACCTTCCCCACCACCGCCGGCCACAACAACACCCTGCCCCACCCACACTCCACCACCCGGGTATAGTAGCACCACCACCACCACCACCACCGCCAGCCTCCCAAACCCCTCTCCTACCACAGGCCTCATCCGCCGCTACCACCCCGGCCCACACACACACAGCGCCTCCTTCAGGATGAGGCAGGAACAACACCCTCCTCCTCCTCCTCTCTCCTCTCGGGCACCAACACTGGGCCCCCCAGCTAATCTCTGATCTTATCCTGCTATGACCCTTAACCCACTGCTGGCACCCCTTTTTACAAACTCCATCCGTCAGTGACTCCATGGTTCCTCCACCTTCCTACCAGTCTGTGTGCCAACCCCCACCCGACCACCATTTTAAAAAAACAGTGAAACACTCTGCCAACTTGCCAATGCGTCATAGACCCCCCACCCCTGCTCATCTTTGGATAAATAGCGCCACCTGGTGGCAGCCTTCTGAACTAACTCCACTCGCATGAAAGGGGAGGATTTTTGTTTTGTTTTTCCGTTTGCAAATGCTGAAGAAGAACACACACACACACACACACACGTTTGGTCTAGATGTTTAGACTCTGCAGTGAGATGGACATCAGACCGTCCTCTCTGTATTTAGTGATGACCTTCTCTGGGAGCACGAGAGACATCACACACACTCTCACACATCTTCAGAGACACACTGAAGAGCAAAGGAGGCTAAGGAGAAGAAGAAAGAAGAGGAGATATTTTTTCTCTCTCTATCTCTCTGTATGAGGTGACATACTCGGACATCTCTCCATCTGCCCTCCATATCCCTTCATCATGTCCTCCTCTCTTTCTTTCACACCAACTCTACTTTTCTATACATCCATCCCTATCCTTCGCTCAGTAGCACCATCCCCTTTCCAATTTCCCATCAATTTGAATCTTTGGAGTAGCTTATTTTTTTATATACACACAGTACAATATGAACATTTGCAACATTCATATGACTGGATTTAAAATTATATATATATATATAAATATATGTATATGTATAGATAGATATATATTAAAAAAAAAATACAACAGCTCGACATTGTGGTTCAGCCAGCAAACTTGGTGCCAAGAAGTCCACCCTGTGTGATTGAAGAGAAGAGAAGTTCGCCACGTTGGGAAAATGATTTTTTCGCCCACCAGTGCCAAAATCTTTTTTGCCATCACATCTTTCTGTCTCTTGGCCGTGGATGCCCTCTCCTGGTTGGGAAAAAGGTTTATAAATATATAAATAGAGAGACTGAGTGCTATATATACAAAGATGGATGCCGTATATATCACTAAAGGTTTGCTCAGTGGGATTCTATGCATGACTTATTTTTTAAACGGGACACAAAAGGAAGAAGACTACGATGGCGAAGAAGACGAAGAAAAGGTCAAAAGGTCAAAAGGGTTTTTTTTTACTTTACACTCATCCTTTAGTAAATGATCAGCTGTCTTAGTCTCAGTCTTGTCATTGTACACAGAACTGAGCGCGCACACACACACACACACACACACACACACACACACACACCCTCATAGTTTCTTTCTGTGGCCTGCAGCCGAATGACTGCTAAGGACAGGACATTAGCGCTGTGGCCTCGAGCCATTGGTCATCATCACTCCTCTCTCTAATGTGACATCATCCAGCCTCCACCCACCCACCAGATCTCATCTCTTTTCTACTACATGCTGACGCACTGACTCATGATGTTTTATCATATCCTCTTTTTTTTTTAACTTTATTTGTCCAAGCCCTGTCTCGCTGATAGTAATTATTGGTGCTATACTGTATCTCACATGATGTGAATTCGCCAGGGTTTATATTGTACTGAATAGCTAGAGACGTGAGCTGTGTGTGTGTGTGTGTGTGTGTGTGTGTGTGTGTGTGTGTGTGTGTGCGTGTGTGCGTGTGTGTGTGTGTGTGTGTGTGTGTGTGTGCGTGCGTGCATGTGCGACATCACAGATGGCTCTGACATTAGACTTGTAAGTTGCATAAACCTGCCCTTCATTGTACATAGTACATTCATACATTTGCCCTGACTTCTCATTCCATTGCGATTACCCTTAAAATAGATTATTTTTACACACAAACACACACACACACACACACACACACACACACACACACACACACACACACACACACTTCCTCCCTCTCATCTCTCTCTTGCTATCTGTACATGCATTCTGTTTGATGAAATAGCTTGTGTGTGTGTGTGTGTGTGTGTGTGTGTGTGTGTGTGCACGCTAGCTAGTGAAGAGAGATACTAGTCCTTTATAGATCTGTTAATAAGCAGCAAGAACAGAGAAAGAGTAGCAATAGAAAGAAAGTAGGAGAGAGAGAGAGAGAGAGAGAGAGAGAGAGAGAGAGAGAGAGAGAGAGAGAGAGATGTATCATATGTGTAGAGTTAACCTCCTTGTAGGAGAATGAAAGCCCTTTGGTCAATCTCATTTGGGGGATTATATAAAACATGGCCCCATTACCTCCATTGTTACATTTACAGCCTCTCTCTCTCTCCCTCTCTCCCTCCCTCTCTCTCTCTGTCTCTCTCTCTATCTCTCTGTTTGCTGGCAAATGCAAGTGCATTCTATTGTGGCTCATGCAGTCATCATTTATTCAGCTTTCATTGTCCATATCTCACACACTCTCTCTCTCTCTCACACACACACACACACACTCTCTCTCGCTCTCTCTCTCTCCATCTCTACCCTGCATTACAATTATTACATCCGTTGTAAGCACATTGAAAAAGCGCTGCGAGGTGGAATTACTTTTTGTGTATTCTATTGATATGATGTCAGCAAAGGAATCAGACATTGCATACGGCCGGCACGCTGGCTGGCATTAGGTAACTATTCCATGACAGTTCACTTTAGGGCGCTGTTTGGAATGTGACCACAAGGTGGCGGCAGTGTGTCATTTTTGTTTGAATTGGTCCCTTTTCTCTGTATGAGCATAACGCTCAAATGTACGTCCACTGCACTCCTGTATGTCTGGGCAGATCGTACCCCTCAAAAATGGATGCTCACACAGTACAGAAATGTCAACAAGCCCAGATGATATGAGGTCTTCTGTCTGCTTTCTTGTTTTTAGTTTGTTTGTTTTTTGGAGTTTTTTTGCTCAAAATGTTTGTTTTTGTAGAGTTTTGGGCACCATGGTGGCTTCACAGTATTGTTTGTGTGCCTGAAGGAGAAACGTTTGGATTTAATTTGTTTATGTGTAGGCTACTTTGTCCATGTTTTAGATGCGGTTGGCGTTTCTCTCTGTGGATATGATGGACATGTCGTGGGGACATTTTTTCTTGGTGCTTTACACAAAATACGGGCTGTGAAAAGAGGGGAGCGACTTTGAGCTTTTAAGCGCAAAACAAGAGTTCGGACTTCACTTGTTGGACAAAAGAGAATGAAGTCGAGGGCACAAACATACATGAGCAAGATTGGGGGGCACACACAAAAATACATTTCAAAACATGACACTTGGAGGTACCATCAGAAAGGGATATCGGACGCTAGACATCTGTCGAACTTAACTACAAAACTATTAAGGTGCGTGTTAACCGGGAACACACTAATATGAGGAGGTCCAGCGTTATGTCTGCAACTACAGGAAAAAGGCTCTTTGTTTTGTTTTGTTTTCCGCTATTTTACTTGTCTGTTTTATATGCTTACACGTTAAGAGGGGGACTACTGTGACCTGCTCACAGTCGGGACATTTTCCCCTCTGCTCACCTGAAGAGCTTCTCTGAAGAACACATTATTACGAGAACATGGAAAGAGACTGAGGAGGAGGGGAAGAAAAAAAAACAACTGTACATTTTTAAGTGTAAGAACAAGCTGACAAAAAAAAATATTTGTAAATATTCAGTTTCTTGTTTGTTTATTTTTTTGAGTGAATGAAATACTTTGTCAGCAAGACAACAGGTGCAAGTTCCAAATTGGCCGACAAAGTCCATTCTGCCTCCTTAAATATAATGATGTCCTGTTGATTTGGGTCATTTTGAGTCACTTTTTAAGTGGTGAGGGATGGTTTGCTGACATTCATAGCTTGTGCATTGACAGAAGGTCATAAATCTAATATGTAGCATCTTGACATTTGAACAGCCATATGGGGGGTCATCGTTTTACAATAGACACTTAAAGCTGTTGTTCTGCTCCTCATACCTGATGGGACATTCGCCCCGTAGGTATAGAACTTCTCTGTACTGAACGCAGTTGCAGTGTGTGTGTACTGTGTAGGAATATGGCTGGGTGGCTAAGTCCAACTGCCAGGCTGTAGCTTGCTTAGGGTGTGGGGTCGGTGTCTGCTCCCCAGTAGACTTTCACATGTTAAAGGCTGGACGCTGGTTGAGACACCCTGCGCATGCAGCTCAAGAGACCGTTACCATAGCGTTGACCCACAGGTCATACAGGCACAGGTTAGCAAGGTTCAAGGTCAGGTCAGGGTCAAGTAGATTATTGGTGTCAAAATTCAGTTCAATTCAGACAGAGGCAGAGAGAGAGAGTGTGTGTGTCAGGGTTATTTTTGACTAAAGAATATTTTCTTGAACAAAAATATCAGTATTGTCGTAGAGGAATATATGAACACAACTCTCCAAGACCCGTCCACCGATGACGAAGAAAACTATTTCTCATCTGTCCACCACAAAAATACATGCAGTATCACATCATGCAGAACCTGTTAGGCCGGTGTTGGTGTCTCTTCTCTATGACTCCCTAAAGACAGGACCACACATGTTCTTTGGAAGTGTTTTTGTTTTGTTTTGTTTTGTTTTTTAACTCTGAGAACAGAACGATGATCAGTTTAGGTCAGTAGCATACAAGCCTGTTGGTTTTGAACAGGCAGAAGCACATGACATTAAGAAACAAACAAACAATAAATAAATAAACAAACATTGGGGACCTCGAGATAAGCGAGAACTTGCACCTGTTGTCTAGACTTCCTTTCTTTGTTGAAATCAGAAAACCCAAGACTTGAGACGAGGAAAAACCATGTTAATACTGGATTTTAAAAAAAGATAATTATTACAAAAAAAGAAAAGTAAAAAATGATATAAATAAGGTGATGATATTTCTGTTTAATTTAGAAGTTATTACACACTTGTATGCTGTGATTCTGACCTGGAAACATTAAAGACATTCATAGCCAGAGAGAAACCATGTGGACTTCTTGTTATTGTCTCCCTCAGTCTGTATTGAATGCAATGTGGTTATTGTGATATAAAAAGTACGGAGCCTGTCAAGGGACATGTGCAAAGAAATTTGTTTTCAAGTTTTTGGTGCGCGCACTAGATACTTTTGTGTGTGCAACAGAAACTTAGAAAAGCAAAAACTGAATTAAAGACCTATTGCAGATGTCACTTTAGGGGCTCCGTACAAACATGTGTTTATGATCAGAATTGTGTGCTTGTAAAGAAGAGGTTGCCTTCCCAGGGCAGAACATGCAGGACATGGTGAACACACAGGAGTCCCAGGCCTCAAGACCACCCTCTAATCAAATGGTAGGTACAGTATATTTATATACCGTTCACGTATACAGTCACGTGACAATTCAGCTCACGTTGCACAACGTTGGACTGGAGCAATGCGAGCTGAACTGTCAGGTGACTGTTTTCCCAAGATGGCGCCCGCCTGTATATGTGAAAAGTACTGTTTCTAAACTATCTTTTTAATAAACTGTCTGTACACTTACAAAGTTCTCAATGCTTCGGTTTACATGTAGGGCCCCTCATTATATGCTACCGTGGAACTGTGGTGCTATTTTGAGCCTTGTTAGTGGTATAGAAATAGCGATTTCTTTTTACTTTACATGTGCCCCGAATACTAGCGTTATAAGCTAATTAGCGGTTTTTGGTAAAACTGGTCACGTTCGATTAGCATGAAAACATATCCCAGAGAACGAACAAACTCAGTACACATGTGTTATTAAACCTTAGGTTCATTTTGCACCGGAATTGTACCACCAACACCAGTGCTAGCCTTACATTCATGTCAAAATGGCTGCCGTGAAAAAGGTCTATTCTTGACATTGTGGCCACATCATTTCCTGTTGACATAAAGTGCATAAAGTCTACGAGCTGTCCTCAATAAAACCAAACCAAGTGGTTGTATTGGTCCATTGATAACATATTGAACTGTACCGATGAGTTAGATAGAACAGCAAAACCGGTACAGTCTGAAGTTAGCAACAGCTGGACTGAGTGAGTGTCCCTACAAACTAGCAGCTGGCTCATACTGTAGGAAGATGACCCGACTTAATGGCCAAATCTTCAGTGTAATTTTTTAATTCACTTCAGTTGTCCATGCGCTTGTTTTCACCGAGTCGTCCCGCGATGTTGGGCATTGGCTGAGGCTGGAGAGAAGAGACCTCAGGCCCAGAGTGTTGTTGGCTTAGTTTGGGACAACCTGTGTGGGCAGAGGATATTCAACACCTCACCTGCCTCGCTCCTCACATTTGTGATGTTTATTAAGTAGGTCTTCAAATTATCGGTGAATACTATTTTAGTAATGGGTAACACTTTATGGGAAGGGTACATGAATTATCATGAATTCATGCATGAATTAATTCATGATTTACGTATTACTTCATTCCTTAATATCTCATGAATCATCCGGAATTTACATGAGTTCATAGTCTGTCATTCATGACCTCATACATGAACAACACATCAACTAAAGCATTAAGTATGGTGAGCACATCATTATGATTTATGATTGATGATTCATAACATATAAAGGAATGAAGTAATGCATAAATCATGAATTAATTCATGCATGAATTCATGTACCCTTACCGTAAACTGTTACCTAGTAATAACTGCCACAAAGAAGTTTGAAGAAAAGAACATGAAATTCATTTTTCTGGACATGGTACCACATGACATGGAATGTCCCATAATTCGATTACATGTCTATATTGATTACACAATTATATTGATTATGTGTCATTTTGATGAATTTTAACATATTATGTAGATTTAGGCCTATGTCTGGGGTGATCAGTTGGTTGACTTTCAACATTATAGATTTGTTTCCAATTCAGTGTATGTTCATGCACATTAACTGGTGTTGCATGGTTGTATGTCACAATAAGATGATGTTATTACATTTGTAAGACCACAGTGTATTTTATTTATTTATTTTATTTATGCCCAATCATGGCATGAACTCATTATATAGGAAGAGGGGCCTGAACATTTCTCTTTCAGGATTGAACATAAAAACTGTACAGGAGCAACTAATGCATTGCATTTAAAATCTAATACCTGCATATAGCCCATCCCTACTGTATCTTTCCATGTCTTGGTAGTCAGTTGAGTCAGTAGTAGGCCTACAGCATGACCACAAGAGGGCGCTAATGCTCATGTTTATGGTCCTCTGGTGGGGAGAGTCTCCAACTCGCATTCTTTCAGTGTCTGAAACCTCATTGCTGATAACATGGCCGTCTGTCTCTCACAAATCTCTCAGGGATGGAGCAATATCATGACTGATAGTACTGCTTGTCCTCCCTACAGTTTAATCTGGCTCAACATGCCCCAGCTAACAGGTGGTAACCATATCTGTGTGTGTGTGTGTGTGTGTGTGTGTGTGTGTGTGTGTGTGTGTGTAATCTTGTATGTGCATGTTTGGAGGGAAAGACAAAGTGCAAGGCCTGTAAGATATCAAAGTGTGTTCCTAGAATCATCGCTGAGATTGTGCCAGAATCACTTCAGTTAATAAAAGCTGTTGCCATGCAGCCTTATCATTTGTGTATTCCCATCTCCATCAGAAGATAGGGGATTTAGGCAGCATTTGGCAACATGACATTGAAACTCTGTGGGGGCAGAAACTAAATGAATCACTTCACCCACATGATAATGGAAAATCATCAACTCGTAAACACATCAACATTTCAGAACTTTATTGCAAATAGTTGGTGCTTAACAAAGTTGCCAAAATAGCACATTATCAAATTACAATGTAAAAAAAAAAATAAGGTACAGTTTAATAATAATAAAAAAGGATGTTGTGCTCATTATGGTGATACACTGAAAATGTAGTCTTTGTTTGAAATACATTAACTAAACATATTACTAATAAATCATAATGACATAAAACAAAATATTTTCTTTCGTTAAAAAAAAAAAACTGACTTTCCTGTTATGAAGTTAAGATGTTTCTCTAAGTACTGGTTAACTGGAATGTGTCCGACCACTGGATAGATAGGCACTAAAAAAATGTTTTCCTAGAAGTGTGTGTGTGTGTGTGTGTGTGTGTGGCTTCTGACATTAAGCACTATTGTTTCATTAGAACATTGTGTGTAATGTTGCCTGTAGTCCAAACTAATGTTTCATTAGAACATTGTGTGTAATGTTGCCTGTAGTCCAAACTAGTGTTTCATTAGAACATTGAGGTGAGATAAGGAGTTCATAAACTGTGGTAACATGAGCAGACCAGTATTCCAAAAATTCCACATTTTCAGTCTTCAGTGTACACACACACACACACACACACACACACAACCATCATTCCACCTTCTAAATCTGTGGATATAG